>NC_057797.1:473489600-473789607 GCF_018294505.1 Triticum aestivum | reverse complement strand
GCCGCCTCCCGTCACCGCGCCGCACCCCGCCGCACCCGCCGACCCGCCGGAGCCCCGCCCCACCCGCCGGAGTGCCTCGCCGGAGGTATAGCCGCCGCCGTTCGCCGTTCGGTATTTTTAAAAAAAAACCGCCTCTGTATATTTTTTTTCGAAACCCTAGATCGGTTTATTTTTTTTCTCTGGTTTATTTAATTAGTGAACGTTCACCGATCCGTTCGTTTTAGCGAACGTGTTCACCGGTTAGTTTCTGTTAACGAACGTCCATTCGATTAACTGTTCGTCAGTTTTCTTTTTCTCGGATTAAACCCACGATTTATCTGATCGCGATTCCTGATCCGATTTTCATTTAGTTTAACTTTTCACTCGTTTATCGGAATCAGGTGATTCAAGCGCCTGGAGTTTCGTCTCGAAACCCTCTATCCGTTTAACCAACTTAAACAAGATTTTGATACTGTAAAATTTGCCCTAGATCCAGATTACTAGAACGAAGTTGTTTTCTTTCGCCGTTTGACTTTCGTTGCTTCGTTCGATTTGATTCTTTTGCCAACCGGAGTTCTTAAGTTGAACCTTCTGGTTAGATCTCTTATTTGAGTTTTACCTGTGCATTAGGTGAGTACTTATTGTATGCTCGTTTGTTTGTTTGCGATAGAGTATCCGGAGTGCGCCGCCTGTTACTTCGAATCACTAGGTTTCCCGGATCATCAGCAAGGCAAGTAACACTTTGATCATACCTTTTCTACTACCCAGTTTTATTGCATTAGATCAATCCTCACACATTGCATGATTAGGATCTAATTAAATTGTGGGATGGGAAGTAGATGAGGTAGTACCTATTACCTGTTTATTATCAAACCTTTGGGAGTTACTTCTACGTTTGCTTATAATGCCATGCTATGCTAGTAGACGTGGATTGGGTGAGTGAAATCCATGACAGATGTGAGTTTGTTAATTAATGGTTTATCTAAGGTGGCAACTTAAACACACATCTGGGTGGATTGAGGCACCTGGGTATTCCAGGACTTGCCTGTTTTTTTTGGACCGCCACCCAGGCTCAAAGGGATCATAAGACTATTCATACTAGAAACTTCCGTGTGCAGCCACAGGCTATTATGGGCTCTAGCATAGTTGACTAAGTTGTGCAAACTCTTACAGTGGTAGACTAGCAGATGTAGGGGATGTAGGTGGTACGGTCTACCCGATCGTAAGGTGCTAGCGCTTCTGAAAGACTATGTCTCGATCATCCGTCTTCTCAAACACCCTGTAGTGCGAGAAACCAAACGGAGGCGATCGAGTCTTGTGGGGAAAAGTGCACAAACCTCTGCAGAGTGTAACAAACTAATCATGATTAGACGTGTCCCCAGTCATGGACATCTTGAGTATCTAGTACTTGGATTATCATGTGAATCTCATCATGTTACTCTAAATTAATATTGTTGGGTTTTAATGATGATACTTAATTGGGATTGAGAATGCTGTCAACCATTCTCAATGTTTAACAACTACCATGATAGTTAAATAAATTTCATTCCTTTGAAGTAGGGAAAAATTGGCTTTACGCGAAACTGTAACCATAGAGCTTTCCACCAGCTAAATATGCATATAGTATAGCTGTTTCATTCCATTACTCTCTATGTGTTACCTTGCCAGCATATTCCATGTGCTGACCCATTTTGGGCTGCAACGTTAAAGTTGCAGACTTTTCAGACGATGATTAAGGAGTTTTTAGGTCGTGGTTCTATACTCAGTGATGCCGTTGGAGTTAATGGACTCACTTATGTTCCAAGCCTTCCGCTGTTGTCGTTATTAGATGGCCTTAAGCCATATTTACTATAATAAGTTCTCTTTTGAGACACTCGATGTAATAAGTGTGTGATTGCTACTCTGAGTACTGTGTGGTGTCAGCATTACTGATCCAGGGATGACACCGGAGCACAGAGATCAGACTGTTTGAGGTCTGTTCGCTACAATAGAACACGAAAGAAAAACATTGACCGGGATACATGGAAATTTACCTCAATTTGAAGGTTTGAGATAAACTCAATTGGTTTTTTGCCTATGGCTAATGCGGATGGCAGAAGGAGAACAACGGCGAGAATACCTATCATTGGAGAGAACACCTGGAGAGGTGAAGGTGTTGTGACCAGTGGGACATTGTCCAGTTCAATTGAGACGAGAATAGATTTGCAGGACGATAGCTCAAACCAAAAGCTAGAGCATAGGAGAGGGAACAAGGTCCGAAGAAGTTCATATGCATGGGATGCAAGGGATAAAGCTTTGTTGGAAGCACATAAGTGAATTGGTCATATCTGGTATGTGGAAGTACGATCTAGCCTATGCGGGAATAAATGAGGTAAGCAAAATGTTGGTGTCCAATAAGTATTGGGAACGAAACCTGGGACTTTTATTGTGGGATAGCATGTTTCGGATGAAAAAAACATAGAATTGTAGTCTGAATACCACACTCTAAACACAAAGATTGGCAATGTATTTATTTATGTAGAAAGACTTGATTTAGGTTGCTCTCTCAGGAATTAAGTCTATTATAAGTGAATTGCCAACAAAAGTTAGTGAAACTTGACTATGTTGTTAATTTGACATATTTAGATATTAAATGTCATCCATAATGATAGGAAGACAAAGGTGAGCTATAATTATACTGATTGAAGGTTAAAAGTATTATGGTAAAAGAGTTGTGTTGAGTGATTGATAGTGAAATTAACTTGAAGATCAAATGTTTTGAAACAACAATGCTTTTGTTTAGAATAATGTACATGACTGATTATGTACAAGAGTTGCGCAATTTATGTTGAATGGAAAGCTCGATGATTTCATAACAGATACATACCCACACTAAAATACCAACCTTAAAACTGAACCCAAACTCATGAACACGTCGATAAACCATGAACAATAAACGATAAACCCTAGTAGTATGCATTGTTGTCGATAAAATCCAAACTAGAGATACTAAAGTCCAACGCTCCCCAACTGTAAACATTAAATTGGAACTGTCGGGGGTTGGGTGCGACATATGCCAATGGATGGCTTATCATGGTGGGAGCGAGTAGAACGTCGCCGGTGCCCGGAAGCGGGATGAGGCATAGACACATACGCCGGCGAACTTTACCCAGGTTCGGGGCTCTCCTAGGAGATAACACCCCTAGTCCTTCTCTGCGGGGCCTCCGCATGATCACTAAGGCGCAAGTGAGTACAATGGTGCTCCTCGAGCTATATGCTAGAGGTGGGAGAAGGAAAGGCTCACTCCCTCCTCCTCTAGATATGAATCTAGTCCTAACAGGGTGGGAACCCTTTGCATGGGTGCCCTGGGGGGTTTATATAGACCTACCCCCCAAGGGTACAATGGTAATCCGGTCGGGCATAGGGCCCGGCTGTCAGTCTATCTGGTCGCCGGCTTCTCCGCCGACTGCTGGGGCCCGCCACCTGGGGGGCCCCGCCGGCTGGTCTGGTACGGAGCCGATAGGCCGCCTCCGCCGCTCGCGGGTCCTGCTGGCTACGGATTACTGTAGTCGTGTTGCTAATGACGCGTGCTTGGTCGGGGAGGTGTGGCTACAGTCCCGCCGCCTGGTGGGAGATCACTGTAGCCACTCTGCATCTTATCTGGTTAATGGTGCGTGGGCCCCTTGAAAGTGCAACTATCCCTAGGTGGTTTTGGTAATTCATAACAACATATAGCTCATTGAGCTAATGCTATTCCAAGATGATTATTTCAGGAAAGCTCAATGATTGGCATGGCATGGATGTGAAAGTGGAACCCTCAAAATGCTAAGGACAAAGGATTGGCTCAAGCTCAAAAGCTCAAGACTCTTCATTTTATATTTTAGTGATCCAAGATCACATTGAGTCTTTAGGAAAAGCCAATACTATCAAGGAGGGATGAGGTGTTGCTTAATGAGCCTCTTGCTTCATGTGCTTAGTGATTTGCTCCAAAACCCTCAACTACTTTCCCATATCCACATATGACCTAAACCCTAAGCCAAACTCGGTCCTACCGATTCTTTCTATCCGGCGCCACCGAGTTTCACTTGTCATAAGCCACTGCCAAACCCTAGCAATTCGGTTCTACCGATAGGGATCTCGGTCTCACCGAGATGGGATTGCAAACTCTCTGTTTCCCTTTCGTAACTTTTCGGTCTCACCGAAAGAGCGAATCGGTCCCACCGAGATTGCAATGTAAATTCAGTGTTTCCTTTTTGTAACTTTTCGGTCTCACCGAAAGAGCAAATCGGTCCCACCGAGTTTGCCTGACCAACTCTCTGGTTAGCTAATTACCAAAATCGGTCTCACCGAGTTTGTGTAATCGGTCTCACCGAGATTACGTTATGCCCAAACCCTAACCATATCGGTCCTACCGAGTTGCATGTCAGTCCCACCGAAAATCTCTAACGGTCACTAGGTTTACCTTTTCGGTCCGACCGAGTTTGTTGATTCGGTCCCACCGAGATTGGAAAACTGTGTGTAACGGTTGGATTTTGTGTGGAGGCTATATATACCCCTCCACCTCCTCTTCATTCGTGGAGAGAGCCATCAGAACACATACACAATTCCAACTCATATGTTCTGAGAGAGAACCACCTACTCATGTGTTGAGACCAAGATATTCCATTCCTACCATATGAATCTTGATCTCTAGCCTTCCCCAAGTTGCTTTCCACTCAAATCTTCTTTCCACCAGATCCAAATCCTATGAGAGAGAGTTGAGTGTTGGGGAGACTATCATTTGAAGCACAAGAGCAAGGAGTTCATTACCTACACACCATTTGTTACTTCTTGGAGAGTGGTGTCTCCTAGATTGGCTAGGTGTTACTTGGGAGCCTCCGACAAGATTGTGGAGTTGAACCAAGGAGTTTGTAAGGGCAAGGAGATCGCCTACTTCGTGAAGATCTACCGCTAGTGAGGCAAGTCCTTCGTGGGCGATGGCCATGGTGGGATAGACAAGGTTGCTACTTCGTGGACCCTTTGTGGGTGGTTGCTTCTTCGTGGACCCTTCGTGGGTGGAGCCCTCCGTGGACTCGCGCAACCGTTACCCTTTGTGGGTGGAGCCCTCCGTGGACTCGCGCAACCGTTACCCTTCGTGGGTTGAAGTCTCCATCAACGTGGATGTAGGATAGCACCACCTATCCGAACCACGGGAAAAACATCCGTGTCTCCAATTGCGTTTGAATTCTCCAAACCCTTCCCTTTACATTCTTGCAAGTTGCATGCTTTACTTTCCGCTGCCAATATACTCTTTGCATGCTTGCTTGAATTGTGTGATGATTGCTTGACTTGTCCTACAATAGCTAAAATCTGCCAAGAACTAAAATTGGGAAAAGGTTAAGTTTTTATTTGGTCAAGTAGTCTAATCACCCCCCCTCTAGACATACTTTCGATCCTACAAGTGGTATCAGAGCTTTGGTCTCCATTTGCTTTGATCTCCATAGCTTTTGGTGGTCATAGCCTTGGTTTCACAACCTAGGAGAGTATGGCGTCTAGCGAGGGAAATTATCACCGTAGAGGTCCTTACTTTGATGGTACTAATTTTGCTAGTTGGAAGCATAAAATGAAAATGCATATTCTTGGACATAACCCCGCCGTTTGGGCTATTGTGTGTGTTGGTTTGCAAGGTGACTTCTTTGATGGGAAAGAACCAAACCGTGAAGCTACCGCGGATGAGTTGAAGATGTTGCAATACAATGCTCAGGCTTGTGATATTCTCTTCAACGGATTGTGCCCCGAAGAATTCAACAAAATCAGCCGTCTTGAGAATGCAAAGGAAATTTGGGACACTTTGATTGATATGCACGAAGGTACCGACTCCGTCAAGGAATCCAAGTTGGATGTGCTTCAAAGTCAACTTGACAAGTTCAAAATGAAGGATGGTGAAGGTGTCGCTGAAATGTACTCTAGGCTTGCTCTCATCACAAATGAGATTGCCGGCTTAGGAAGTGAAGAGATGACCGATAGATTCATCATCAAGAAGATTCTAAGAGCCTTGGATGGAAAATATGATACCGTGTGCACATTGATCCAAATGATGCCCAATTACAAAGATCTCAAGCCAACGGAGGTGATTGGAAGAATTGTTGCTCATGAGATGTCACTTAAGGATAAAGAGGAACTTCACAACAAATCAAGTGGTGCCTACAAAGCCTCATGTGAAGCCCCTACATCATCAAGTGAGAAACAAAACTTCAATGAAGAATTGAGCTTAATGGTGAAGAACTTCAACAAGTTCTACAAGAGTAGAAGCAAAGATAGAAGCTTCAAGTCAAGGTCCTACAATGACAAAAGATCTTCTAGTCGAGAGCGAAACTGCTACAGTTGTGGAAGACCCGGACACTATTCCAATGAGTGTACGGCTCCCTACAAGAGAAGAGAAGATTCTCCAAAAAGAAGAAGCAAAGAATCACCACCAAGAGAGAGAAGGAGTAGAGATGATCGTTATGAACGAAGATACTCACGGAGAAGCAAGGATTCGGAAAGGAAGGAAAAATCATCAAGGAGCTACACAAAACGAAGACATCAAGCTCATGTTGGTGAATGGGTATCCGGCTCCGACTCCGACAGCCACTCCGAGAGAAGTTATCACTCCGACTCCGAAGATACTCAAGATGAAGGTGTTGCCGGTCTAGCACTTGTGTCAACCAACTCCTACGACATCATTGACTCACCAAATGAAGGAATTGGAAGATGCTTCATGACCAAAGGTCCTAAGGTAACACACCCCGAGTATGTTGATTTCAATAGTGATGAAGATGACTTGTTAGGTGATGATTTGCTTGTTGACAACTCTAGTGATGAATACTATGATGAAACGTCAATTAATCATGCTAATCAAGATAAAACGAATGACAATGATAAGGAGAAGATTGAGGCTCTAACTAAAGAACTAAACACTCTTAAGTTAGCTCATGAAACTATCTTCGAAGATCATCGAGAACTTTTAAGAGCTCATGAGAAATTACGCTTTGAAAAGCTCAATCTTGAGCAAGAGCATGAGTTCTTAAAAGCAATCAATGATGATCTCCGCAAGAAAAGTTCTCCTTACATTGCCAAGCGTTTACTCTTATCCACTTACATGCCTCAAGTCAAGTCTAGTAACAAGAACAAGAAAGATTCTTCCTCTAGCAGTAACAATGATCATGCTAAATCCAATATTGTTGCTTCTAGTAGTTCTCTTGATTCCACTAATGATTCTCTTAGCCAAGTTACACTTGAGCAAGAAAATAGCTTATTGAAGGGAATTATAGAGAAAGGAGTGTACAAAAGCCTTGCCGGGAGTAAGCAATTCGAGGAAATTGTGCGCAAGCAAGGAATGCACCGGAAGAATCAAGGTGTTGGTTTTGAACGAAAGTTCAATGCCAATGGAGTTGAGTGGGAAGAAGATCAATACCCCAAGACAAAGTTTGTTCCTCAACAAGAAAAGTATGATACTTCTTTCAAGGGGACACAAGCTCAAGATGATCTTCCACCACAAGACTACAAGCAAAAAGGCAAGGACAAGCTTCAAGAGGAAATTGATGCATTTGAAGAAGCTCCTAAGACCTTAGTCAAGTGGATTCCCAAGACTACTTCAAGTTCCACTTCATCAAGTACGACTACAACTCCAAGGATTCCCATCAAGATGGTGTGGATCCAAAAGAAGAAGAACTAGAGAGTTCTTGAGGGTGACTCCGCCAACATACTTCACTCTTATCATTTTGGCAAGAACAAGTGCAATCAACTTCCACATCTTGCACTAGTTCAAGGAGTCACAAACCCTCTTGTTGGTAAGACAAGGGACAAGGTAACCTAAAAGTTTTCATGGACATCATCTTGTGTGTGCATCACTCTATGTCTATGGATATCCTTGTTTGTTCCTTGTGGGACTAACCCATGTAGGTATTGAAAGTGCAATTCACTCAAAGGGATAGCTCCAAGTGATCTACATCAACATTGAGCATCCACATCTTCAACATCTACATGAAGTCATCATCGACAAAACCCGAGGTTAGTTCATCCCTCTAAGGGGGGATATCACATCTAGGGGGAGCTTTACTCTAAGACTTGAGCTAAAGCAACTCTAAAGATGTGAACACAACAATGCTTTATGTAAAAGTGGTAACCCCACTTGAGCTTAAACGATGAGTATGACCTATGATCAAGTGTTCTCACTTGACTCCTAAGTCAATATACTCATATATAGATGACCTTGTCATCGCAAATTGCTTGGTAGATGCTAGAATTGGTTGTGCATGCCTTGTCACATATTTCATTTGCCATCTTATTGTGTGAGCATGCTGGTTGCATATTTTACTCATTCGAGGACATCCACTTGTTGTTTTGATTGTTTGGTTTTATTTCCTTTTGCCAAGTGGATGGACAAGAATGCCTAAGAACCTCCTCTAGCTATCTATGATTTTCTCGTCTCAAACTCTATTCATGCTACATCACAAAATTTGATCAAGTCAGATTCGAACCACTCTGTGTGAGGAGCGCTCGGAGTCCCCGATTCGTCATAGACTTAAACTTCCAAAACCTCTTTATGATTCTCGGTCTGACCGATACCCTACTTTCGGTCCTACCGAGATCATTAAGTTGATCTAGGTTTTCGATCTCGGTGCAACCGATTTGAACCATTCGGTCACACCGAGTTGCAACAACTGTATACAGTTTTGCATCTCGGTGCCACCGAGTTGTTCCACTCGGTCACACCGACAGGGTCGGGCTATATATAGTCACGGGCAAAAATTTGGAAATTTCTCCGAACCCCTTCGCCCGCGCGATAGCCTGCTCTGCCAACTTGGTCTCCGGATCGTCTCCTCGCCGCCAGCCGCCTCCAGTCGCTGGTCTCCGTCGCCGTCAACGGAAATTCAACCCCGCCGTTGCCGCCGTAGCGAGTCTCCGCCGAACTAGGGTATGGACTCGATCTTTGTGCTATTCCCCAATCCGATTCTTAGCACATTGTGATCATCATGATTCTTGCCACGTTTGTTAAACTTCTATCCAGTCAATGAACTCGTAGATTAGGTTTAATTCGAAAATTTTAGGGTTAGGTTTCCGCCGAAACCATCTCGGACCCACCGAGTTGAAAAAGTCGGTCCCACCGATTTGGCTTATGCCATTGCACAAGTGAGACTCGGTCTGACCGAGAATTACTTATCGGTGTGACCGATTTTGGAACTCTGTGAAACCCTAGCAGTCTCGGTGCCACCGAACTGTGACTCGGTCTGACCGAGTTCACTAGTTTAGGTTCCAAAACTGCTTCGGTATCACCGAGTTTAAAAATCGGTAGATCCGAGATGCTTTCAGTGGGAAACTAAAACTAAGTTTTTGAATTATTCTTTTGCAAAAATCTCTACATTTTGTGATGCTTATCCACTCTATCTCATCTATAACCTATTCACAGGGTCAGCAGTCAGAGTTTGCATCATGTCAGACCAAAGTGATAGCCAGAACTTGTCAGAGCAGCAAGTGCGGATGAGTGAGGGCACTAGTCCCTCAAGTTCCTCAGATGATGGCAGCAGAAGTACTCCTAGCAATCTGCCTAAAGCTGCCACCAGACAGAGAAAGAAGAGAACTTCAGATTCTGAGGATGAAGATTATGTGGCAGAGGAAGAGGAAGCCACATCAAAGAGAGTTGAGCCAGCACAGGGCACAAAGCCAGGCTTAAAGATCAAAAGGCCAGCAGGTAGGCAGCCTATGCCAAAGGCCAGAGTTTCAACTCAGATTCCTGAAAAGCCTGCACCCATAGAGCCAGTTGCTGCTGAAGGCAAGAAAAGAAAGGAAAGGGTCAAGAAGACCGTAGCCAAAGTGCTCGGAAAGGCTTCCATCATGGAAGATGAGGATGAAGAAGAAGAGGTTGCTGCACCAGCACCTAAGGCACCCAAGCTGATGGGTGATGCCATAAGATCAGGGTCAACTGCTTCTAAGGCCAAGCCAGCTCCAAAGCCAAAGCCAAAGAGGAATACAAGAAGCATCCCAGCTGCTGAGAAGAACAAGGCCCCAGTGCCTGACATTGCTGAAGAAGAAGAAGGTCAAGTTCTCAGAAAACTAAAGCCCAAGATCCCAGACCACAATGATGCTCATCCTGTGGATGAGGACATGAAGCTCAGAAGAGATTCAGGGCTTAGGAAGTGGAGAGAAGCAGACCCGTATGCTTCAAGGAGAAGAACTGCTGTGGATTACAGGTTTCACACCAAGGAACAGCAAGATTTCTATGAGACAGTTTTGTTGGACAAGAAGCCAATTGTATGTGATATGAGATGGGTCGACTGGGAATACATCAAGGAAAATGAGGAACACTACCCTGGAGTGCAGGACAGCTTCAAGGCATGTGGAGTAGAGGACTTTGTTGGGCAGAAGCTCACAAAGTGGAATGAGGAGCTTATCATGCAGTTCTACTCCACAGCCCATTTTTATCCAGATGGTAGGATAACTTGGATGTCTGAAGGTACGAGGTACCAATCTACAGTTGCTGAATGGGCTTAGCTGATCAATGCCCCAGAAGAGCAGGAAGATGACTTGGATGTATATGCCAAGAAGAAGATGGACCACAACTCTATGTCCAACATGTACAAGGAAATTCCAAACGAGGCACTTGATACTTTCAAGTTTGGGTCTGTGCATTATCTTCTGTCAGGACTGCCAACCATTAACTGGATCCTTAGGCACACTCTGTTGCCCAAGTCAGGTGATCACAAGATGATCAGAGGCCATGCAATCAATTTGCTTCATGTATTTGATGTACCTCAGAAATTCAAGGTCACGAGCCTCATGGTAGAGACCATTAAGAGGACAGCAGCTGATTAGAAGAGGAGTTGTGGTTATGCCCCTCAGATCTAGGAGCTCATTAACTCCAAGATGGGCACAGGCATATACTTGTTGGACAAGGAACATCTGCCCATTCATCCAGATTTTGAAGATAATCAGGTTGTCATGCATGAGAATGAACCATCGTCCGTTCAAGCATAAGCCAAGAAGGAGAAGGCGAGGAAGGAGAAAGCTGCCAAGATGCCTACTCAAGAGGAGGCATCTGAATATTTCCTGAAAACCAAACAAGAGCAGCTTGGTTACTTGATTGCATCCACACTGAGGATTGAGCAAGGACTGGCCACCCTCACTCAGAATCACCAGAGCTTAGAAAGAATCATGGAACAAAAGTTCTATGACTTGGATGTCAAAGTAACAGAGATTTAGTCTGCAGTGGAACAACTTCAGGATGATATGCAGGAGAGGAAGGGCAAGACTACAACTGATGCATTTGCCAGAGTGCCAAGAGCTCAGAGATCATATGCAGTGCCAGTTGCTGACACCAGAGCCACCACTTCTGCACCAGCTACAGCTTCAGTTCCACCAGCTCCAGCATCTACTTCAACCTCAACTCCGACCACGTCTACAGAAGGCTTCGTCCTTGGAGTGCTCCGGACTCCACCACCACCTGAAGATCAAGCCTGAGTGTCGACTTAGCACTATGCATTTTCTAGGAACTTTTTGGTAACTTGTTGCCAAAGGGGGAGAAAATGTATAGATCATAGGCTTCGAGGGCGAGTGTTGCTTTTATTCTCTCTTGTTTTATTTGGTGGTTTTTCGAACTTTGTTTGCTTTTGAGTGCTTGAGATACTATGTCATTGCTCGTGAGACATTGATGATCATGTGTTTGATCATAAGCTACACTTATGCATGCTTGATATATCTTATCTATCTTATGTGATCATTCACTATTCTTGGTGATGAGTGCATGTATTTCATTCTTATCATTTTAAGCGCTCCACCAAGATGTATGTGACATGGAAGAGTAACCCATGACTCTAACACTTTCTGCATTTGCAGTCCAAAGCAAATTTTAAATATGCACAAATTTAGGGGGAGCTCTCACTTGTCACATACTTCTCAAAGCGACGATATATTTCATGCTTATTATCATTTGTCGAAGCTTTGATCTATATGTTGTCATAAATTACCAAAAAGGGGGAGATTGAAAGTGCAACTATCCCTAGGTGGTTTTGGTAATTCATAACAACATATAGCTCATTGAGCTAATGCTATTCCAAGATGATTATTTCAGGAAAGCTCAATGATTGGCATGGCATGGATGTGAAAGTGGAACCCTCAAAATGCTAAGGACAAAGGATTGGCTCAAGCTCAAAAGCTCAAGACTCTTCATTTTATATTTTAGTGATCCAAGATCACATTGAGTCTTTAGGAAAAGCCAATACTATCAAGGAGGGATGAGGTGTTGCTTAATGAGCCTCTTGCTTCATGTGCTTAGTGATATGCTCCAAAACCCTCAACTACTTTCCCATATCCACATATGACCTAAACCCTAAGCCAAACTCGGTCCTACCGATTCTTTCTATCCGGCGCCACCGAGTTTCATTTGTCATAAGCCACTGCCAAACCCTAGCAATTCGGTTCTACCGATAGGGATCTCGGTCTCACCGAGATGGGATTGCAAACTCTCTGTTTCCCTTTCGTAACTTTTCGGTCTCACCGAAAGAGCGAATCGGTCCCACCGAGATTGCAATGTAAATTCAGTGTTTCCTTTTTGTAACTTTTCGGTCTCACCGAAAGAGCAAATCGGTCCCACCGAGTTTGCCTGACCAACTCTCTGGTTAGCTAATTACCAAAATCGGTCCCACCGAGTTTGTGTAATCGGTCTCACCGAGATTACGTTATGCCCAAACCCTAACCATATCGGTCCTACCGAGTTGCATGTCAGTCCCACCGAAAATCTCTAACGGTCACTAGGTTTACCTTTTCGGTCCGACCGAGTTTTTGATTCGGTCCCACCGAGATTGGAAAACTGTGTGTAACGGTTGGATTTTGTGTGGAGGCTATATATACCCCTCCACCTCCTCTTCATTCGTGGAGAGAGCCATCAGAACACATACACAATTCCAACTCATATGTTCTGAAAGAGAACCACCTACTCATGTGTTGAGACCAAGATATTCCATTCCTACCATATGAATCTTGATCTCTAGCCTTCCCCAAGTTGCTTTCCACTCAAATCTTCTTTCCACCAGATCCAAATCCTATGAGAGAGAGTTGAGTGTTGGGGAGACTATCATTTGAAGCACAAGAGCAAGGAGTTCATTACCTACACACCATTTGTTACTTCTTGGAGAGTGGTGTCTCCTAGGTTGGCTAGGTGTTACTTGGGAGCCTCCAACAAGATTGTGGAGTTGAACCAAGGAGTTTGTAAGGGCAAGGAGATCGCCTACTTCGTGAAGATCTACCGCTAGTGAGGCAAGTCCTTCGTGGGCGATGGCCATGGTGGGATAGACAAGGTTGCTACTTCGTGGACCCTTTGTGGGTGGTTGCTTCTTCGTGGACCCTTCGTGGGTGGAGCCCTCCGTGGACTCGCGCAACCGTTACCCTTTGTGGGTGGAGCCCTCCGTGGACTCGCGCAACCGTTACCCTTCGTGGGTTAAAGTCTCCATCAACGTGGATGTAGGATTGCACCACCTATCCGAACCACGGGAAAAACATCCGTGTCTCCAATTGCGTTTGAATTCTCCAAACCCTTCCCTTTACATTCTTGCAAGTTGCATGCTTTACTTTCCGTTGCCAATATACTCTTTGCATGCTTGCTTGAATTGTGTGATGATTGCTTGACTTGTCCTACAATAGCTAAAATCTGCCAAGAACTAAAATTGGGAAAAGGTTAAGCTTTTATTTGGTCAAGTAGTCTAATCACCCCCTCTAGACATACTTTCGATCCTACACCCCTAAGGAAGGACCGGGCCGGCTGCTGGCAGTCGGCCTCCCTCAGGTCCGACTGGTGTGGCTCTTGCTGTCTTCCCGGCTCTCGCTGACCAGTAGGGCCCACCGTCCTTGGGCCGTACTGACAGGCGGTCGTGGGAGCAGGGCTTTGCCTGTCAAGAGTGATGTCAAGGGCGAAGTGGCAACAGTGCCGCGCCAAGCGGAGATCTCTGCTGGTACGAGGCACTGTGGCCACGCCTGGCCCCGGATTCTGGGAGATGGGCTACACTATTGCCTCACCTTGTCCTATCTTCTTTAATGGGGGTGCAGACTTTGAGGGCACCGTGGGCCAACTGCTGGGAGCCGGCCTCTATGGAGGCCTCCTGCTAGGGGTCGGCCTGTCTTGGAGCCGCCTTCCTGAGCATGGCCGCCTTCTGGCAGTCGGCCGCTCAGCCAGCCGGCCACCAGAAGGTGGCGCTTCATCTTGACGTCTTGAGGGGCGCAGCCGGCCCGATGACTTGAAAGGTTCCGGGACTTGGGTTAGGCTACCCATGGCCCATTACTCTGATAGTAGTCCACGAAGCTGGTGAGGCGCCGCGGTTGATGTGCCACGGAGCCTCAACAGTTTCCTCCTCCAGGTGCTAATATATTTGCTGCAGGATTATCATAACCTCCGTGCGGCCGCCTTCAACTCCAGAGTCCAGGAGTTGGATCAACATGCCGCCGACTTGTCGGAGAGCCAGAGTAAGTCTCCTTCTTTCTCTGCGGGGGCGCGCTGGCGCACCAGCGGGCTGTAGTCCCCGAGATTCGGGCCGACTGCTGAGTAGTCGGGCCAGATCTTCCTGGCAACTTCATCTTTCTTTGTTGACTGTTGTTGTCTCTTTCTTTTTCTATTTTTTGTAGAGTCCAACGCCACCCTTCAACAGCAACTGGGCGAAGCCGCGCCGCGCTTCATGCCAAGGAGGTGGACTACAGCAAGCTGGCTGAAGAGCGCGACCGGCTTGTCGCGCAACTGGCGGAACAGAAGGAGCTCCTCAAGAAGGCCTAGGAGGAGATGGAGGACAAGGAGACCAGACTCCTTGCTGAATTCGCGATCGAGCGCTCCGCCTGGACCGACAAGGAGGCGATGCTGACTTCTGGCTTTCACGCGATCGAGGACATAGTCGATGGTGAGCTTCCCTCTTTTTCCTTCTTTGATCCGCCGGCTGTTGGTTGAGCCGGCTTCTCGTCTTTACCTTTGGTTTTTTGCTTTCTGTCTTGGCAGACTTCTTCCCTGGTCACTCGGACGCTGCTAACCAGGCCATTGAAGCTGATCGCGAAGAACGGAGGGCGGACAGTGCGCAGATCGCCGCCAACACCCCCCGAACCCTTAACTAGCAGATCCTGAGCATCGAGGCCCGTCTTTGGCCGGCTCACCAGATGCTGCGCTGGCTTCAGCGTGTCGGCGCCCAGGCGATCGCCGCCTTGTGGCCTGACATGCCGGTATGGCGCACTCCCAGTCAGACTGCCGACTGGCTGGAGGTGGCGGGCAGCCGTCTTGAAGCTTGGAAGGGCTCCTCGGCCCGGGCTGGAGCGCGCCAAGCCTTGGAGTTCGTCAAGGCGTGGTACCTTGGGCTAAGTCTAGCCAAGCTAGCCACGTTCCGGCTGGAGGCTTAGGAGGAATTAACGGTCGTGGAAGATGAACTCGTCAAGCGCGTGGCGTCAAGCACCGAGTACACCGACACCGGCATCTTCGTCCCAGAGCGGGTTGAGGACGGCACCGAGGCGCCGCCGGAATGGTTCGGGCTAAACCCGGAAGACGGCGAGGACTGGGCGGAGGTGATCGACTCCATCGGCGAGGAAGAGGGCGAGGCGGAGGAGGAAGGCAAAGAGGAGGCGCCAGAGGTCGGAGCGGGCGGCCAGCCCCAGCTCGATCGCGCCTCAAGCAATGAGCCATGCCCAACCGAGCCGGCTACCACCGGAGGCGACTAAGCGGAGACTGACCAGCCGGCCGCTCCACCAACCGGCGCCACCGATTCCTCTGATCCACCGAACACTTCTGTCGCTTCCTAGGCCGCCAGTTTATCTTTTGCTTTACCTGTCTATCAGTCTCGACGAACTTGTTAATTTGCACAATTCCACCCGCGGGGTGTATCTTAAACTTGTGTTTTGAAGATCAGCCAAGGGCCTTTGTTATGTAAATATTATTCCGAGTTCTATCTTTTCTTGATTGCTGCTCTTTGGCTTTTTCCTTTGCCGCCTTCCCTTGGTTGCCGTCTTGCCAGCCGAACAGCCACTCTGTGGACTGTGGCCGGGTCAAGTACTTAGCTACTTCTGGGAAGGCAAGTACTTAGCTATTTTTAGAACATTCTAGCAAGTTAAGTAGAAGCCGGCTGGCCGGCTGTTCGGCAACCGGCTGGTGAGGCGAGAAGCCGGCTTGGACTATGCACGTGCTTTGTATCCTTAACCATTTTTCGTGTGGACACCCTTTCTGCCTTGCTCCTGCCCGCCAGACAGTCGCTCTGCGAGCTGCGGCTTCTGGCAGGAGACGGCTTAAGTGCCAACACATTACTTGTCCGGCTGGAAGAAGCACTTCATAGTACAAGGCGGCAAGTCCCCGGGCCGACTAGTCGGACCCGGTGCCGAGCGGCATAAAGAAAATGACATACTCATAGGCATAATTCTTGTCATATAGATGAAAGAGGGTAGTCCCCGAGCTCTTCTCGGGGGACCCGAAGTCTTCGTTCTTTAATATAAAAGGTAGTGTGGTACATACTGCATCAACTGTAAAATCTTCGAAGGAGATTTGCATTCCATGTCCGCTCCGTCTCCATGCAGGAGTCGTCCCTCTTGCGTGCTTGAGGCTTCTGAGCGTCGAGCAGGTGGTAGGAGTCATTGCCCAACGCTTTGCTGATGATGAAAGGGCCTTCCCAAGGCGCTGAGAGCTTGTGCTGGCCGGCTGTTCGCTGGATCAGCCGGACCACAAGGTCTCCTTCTTGGAAAGATCTCGGCTTGACCTTCCGGTTGTAGTATCGGCGCAGGCTTTGCTGGTAGGTGCTGGACCGGCTGAGTGCCAACAGCCGGCCCTCTTCCAGCAGATCGACACCATCTTGACGAGCTTCTTCCGCCTCCTCCTTGGTGTACATGGTGACTCGAGGGGAGTCGAATTCTATGTCCATTGGGATAACGGCTTCGGCACCGTAGATGAGGAAGAAAGGCGTGAAGCCGGTTGACTTATTCGGAGTTGTGCGCAGACTCCAGAGGACGGTCGGCAGCTCGTCGAGCCAGCAGCCGCTCGACCGTTCCAAAGGCTCAACCAGTCGGGGCTTGATGCCGGACAAAATAAGGCCGTTTGCTCGCTCCACCTAGCCGTTTGACTGCGGATGAGCAACAGATGCTAGGTCCAGTCGGATGCCCTGCGTCGCGCAGAAACGGGCCAAGCCACGTTTGGCGAAGTTCGGGCCGTTGTTGGTGATGATGCTATGTGGTATGCCGTACCGGACGGTGGTGTCGGAGATGAAAGTCACAGCAGTCGGACCATTCAACTTCTTGATTGGTTTTGCTTCTATCCATTTGGTGAACTTGTCCATCCCGACAAGCAGATGAGTCAAGCCACCTCTTGCCATCTTGAATGGTCCCACCATATCCAGGCCCCAGACGGCAAAGGGCCAGGCTATGGGAATAGTCTTGAGTGCATAAGCCGACTGATGAGGCTTTGAACTAAACTTCTAGCACCCTTTGCATTTCTGGACCAAGCTCTTGGCGTCTTCCAGGGCAGTTGGCCAGAAAAAACCATGGCGAAAAGCCTTGGCGACAAGTGCTCTTGAAGCCGCATGGTGGCCGCATTTGCCTTGATGGATGTCTTTGAGGATTGCTTGGCCTTGCTCCAGCTCAACGCAGCGCTGGTAGACACGGGTGACACTACGCCTCACAAGCTCTCTGTGGACTATGGTGTATGCTGCTGCCCGGTGTTGCACTTGCCTGGCCGAGATCTCATCAGTCGGCGCTAGGCCCATGAAGGTGCTGCGATTTCTTCGACTGTCAAGACTGCAATTTGGACGAGGGCGGTTGGGCCGGGAGGCGACGGGTTGGATTCGCCTGCCGCTTGCTGGGTCGATGAAGTCTCCGGGCCGACCGTTGCAGTCCCCGGGCCGGGCTCTGAAGTCCCTGGGCCGGGTGCGACTACCGCGGCCCCCGGGCCGCCTGCCAGAATTCCTGTGCCGACTGCTGGAGCTCTTGAGTCGGATCCGACTGCTTCAGGAGGAGTCGGCACAAAGATAGAATCCGACTCTGGCGATGGCTTGATAGACGGCTTGAGGAGGCGTTGTAGGGCGACACCGATCGGTATTGCTTGACGGGTGGAGCCGATTCGCGCCAAGGCGTTTGCTCGCTCATTGTCATTTCTTGGCACATGGAGAAACTCGCACCCATCAAAATATCCACTGAGTTGCTGTACGAGGAAACGATAGCTCGCCATGTTTGCATCCTTGGCGTCCTAGTCGCCTGACGACTGCTGGACCACCAAGTCAGAGTCACCATAGCACAGGATTCAGCGAATGCCGAGTTCTTTGGCAAGCCGGGGCCCGTGAATGAGTGCCTCATGTTTAGCGACATTGTTGGAAGCGGCAAAATGGATTTGCAGCACATATCTGAGCTTGTCGCCTTTGGGAGAGGTGAGGACGATGCCGGCTCCCAAACTGGTGCGCATTTTGGAACCATTAAAGTGCATCCGCCAATGGGTGGAGTCCGGCGCCGGTGGCAGGTACTGGGTCTTGGCCTAGTCGACGAGGAAGTCGGCCAGCGCCTGTGACTTGATGGTGGTGCGAGGCTGGTAGTAGATGGTGTAGGGGGCCAAATCTATGGCCCATTTGGCCACCCGGCCGAAGGCATCTCGGCTTCCAATGATCTTAGCGAGCGGAGCAGTTCAGATAATAGTGATTGGGTGCTCTTGAAAGTACGGCTTCATTTTTTTGGCGGCAAAGTGCACGCTGTAGCACATCTTCTGATAGTGGGGGTAGTTTTGCTTGGAGGCTGACAGCACTTCACTTAAGTAATACACCGGTCTCTGGACTGGTAGCGCCTTTCCTTCCTCCTTGCGTTCTACCACTATGACTGTGCTGACCACTCGGCTGGTGGCGGCGATGTAGAGGAGCATGGGCTCCTTAGGAGTCGGAGCCGCCAGGACAGGCGGAGTAGTCAACATCTCCTTGAGCTGGAAAAAAGCCTCATCCGCCTTGTCGTTCCACTCGAAAAAAGTGGTCTTCTTCATGAGCTGGTACAGGGGAAGAGCCTTCTCTCCCAGCCGACTGATGAAACGGCTGATGGACTCCAAACATCCGGTGAACTTCTGCACATCCAGCAGTCGGGTGGGTACTCTCATCCTCTCGATGGCCTTGATCTTCACAGGGTTGCATTCTATGCCGCGCTCTAAGACCAGGAATCCAAGAAGCTGGCTGGCTGGTACACTGAAGACGCATTTCTCTAGGTTCAGCTTGATTTGAAACCGACGTAGGTTCTCAAAGGTCTCCTTGAGGTCTTCTAGAAGCATTCCACGCTTCTCCGTCTTCACCACGACATCGTCCACGTAAACGTGGGCATTTCTGCTGAGTTGTTTAAGGAGGCACTTCTGCATGCAACGTTGAAACATGGCGCCGGCATTCCTCAAGCCGAACGTCATGGTTAAGTAGCAGAAGGCTCCAAATGGCGTGATGAAGGCGGTCTTCAGTCGGTCGGTCGGGTTTAGCTTGATCTGGTGATACCCTGAGTATGCATCCAAGAAACTCAACAGCTCGCATCCGGCTGTGGAGTCTATCACTTGGTCAATTCTCGGCAAAGCAAATGGGTCTTTGGGGCAGGCCTTGTTGAGGCTGGTGTAATCAATACACATGCGCCACTACTTGTTTTTCTTCATCAAAAGGACTGGGTTGGCCAGCCACTCTGGAAATAACACTTCCATGATGAAGATGGCTGACAGCAGCCGGGTTATCTCTTCTTCGACGACTCTTCTCTTATCCTTTGACAGGCGGCGCAAGGGCTGTCTGACTGGCTTGGCATCAGACCGGACATGTAACTTGTGCTCGACGAAATCCGTCGGAACACCCGGCATGTCTTTAGGTGACCATGCAAAGATGTCCCGATTCTCACGGAGGAAATCGACAAGCTCGCCTTCCTATTTGCTGTCGAGGTTTGCACCTATGACAGTGTACTTCTCCAGGTGCTCCAGGTCCAAGGGTATCTTCTTTGTCTCCTTGGCCGGCTTGAATGAGACCTCGGCTTCCGACTCCTTGCAGTGGGGTGGCATGTCCGGCTGCTTGCCTGCCATTGCCACAACTCGGTCAAGGAGCCGCTTCTCGGCCACGATCACAAGGGACTCGACCAGCCGACTGCTCTCAACCGCACAAGCGGACGACTTCTTGTAGTCCCCAGCTATGGTCAGAATTCCCTTAGAACTCGGCATCTTCATTTTGAGGTAAGCGTAGTGGGGGACCGCCATGAACTTGGCCAGTGCAGGTCGGCCAAGTAGCGCATGGTACGGGCTCTCGAGGTCCACCACCTCGAACCAGACTAGCTCTCGTCGGAAGTGATCCTTGTCTCCAAAGAGGATGTCTATCTGGATCTTGCCGATTGGTGAGCAGGAAAGGCCAGGAACTATGCCATGGAATACAGCCCGACTGAGCTGAAGCTGTCTTTGTCTGATTCCTAACTTCTCCATGGTATCTTTGTACAGAATGTTGATGCTGCTGCCGCCATCTATCAGAACTCGGGAAAACCAAGAAGCTCGTCTATCAGTGGCAAAGGTGGCATCTAGAACCAGGGCGTAGGAACCGGGATTGGGCATTACCTCTGGGTGGTCAGCTCTGCTCCAGTTCATGGGCTTCTCGGACCAATGCATGAACTCGAGGGTCTCCGACGCTACTGCATTCACTTCTTGATGTCGTTGCCGTCTGCTATGCCTATCGTCGGCCATGCTGGTGAACACGACATAAGCTTTGTGCTCTTCAGTGTATTCGTCTTGTATGGCTCTGACTGGTCAAACGGCCGGCTGCTGAGGGGGAGGGGGCGGCTGCCCAGCAGGCAGAGGAGGCAGAAGGCCGTCTCCCTTGGCGATCCTAGTGAGCCAATGGAATTTCCGAGTGGTATGGTTGGACGGCTTCGCACCACTGTGGCATTTGCAGGGTGCGTCAAGAGTCTGCTCGTATGAGAAAGCCAACAGCCAATTGGGCTTGCCGCCCTTCGGGCGCTTGGACAGAGGCTGCCCCTCCGGCTGCTGGTCTTCGACTGTCGCCACCTGCCGGCTTGTGGAAGCCGGCGGCATGGCCTTACTCTTGTTATCGCTTGGTTGTTGGCGCCGACTAGTGTCGCCAACCGGGGTTCGAGGAGCTTGAGGGGCTACTTTGCCAGACGCATCAACTTGGATTTCTTCCTTCATGGAGGAGTCGGCCATGGCATATTTATCTGCTATGATCAGCAGCTCGTCGAGGGTCGTCGGCTCGTTGCAGAGGAGTCGGTGCTTTAGGACGGTGCCCTCTCGGCACCCAGCAGTGAAGTACTCAATGGCCTGCACCTCGTGCACGCCTTCGCAAGAGTTGCGGAGCTCGGCCCAGCGCGTGAGGTAGTCGCGGGTCGACTCGTTGGGGCCTTGTACGCACAAGGAGAGCTGGCGAGGTTTGGGCGGCTGCTTATACGTGCTGGTGAAGTTGCAGATGAAGGCTTCAGTGAAGTCGACCCAGCTTTTGATGCTGCGGGGCTTCGGACTATTCAGCCATGCCCGGGCTGTGCCCTGGTGCATGAGCGGAACGTACTTCACGGCAACGCGCTTGTTGCCGTTTGCTATGCTGACGGCTGTGGAATAGTCGACCAGCCAGTCCTCCGGCTTCACGGAGCCGGTGTATTTGGGCATGTCTCTTGGGAGCGTGAACCCTTTGGGGAAGGACTCGTCTCGAATGCAGGGGCCGAAACAGGGCGGACCCAATTCATCTTCCTCTTCTAGCGCCAGGGACGGGTGGAGACGGTCAATCTAGTGGTGGGCATTGTTCTATCCGACTCCATCCCGGCGGCCGAGGCGGTCGCCAAGTGTCGGTGATCAACAGGTGGCGGGGAGACCCGCCTTTCCTTGTGAGGGGGAGGAGGCGGACAGTCATCCCGTCATTCCACTCCTCTTGGGCGGCCGTCTTGGTCGCGCTCAATGGTGATGCGAGTCCGGCTGCGGCTGGCAGCCGGCTCCTTGTCTCTTCTTCCGTAGACGTCTCCAGTCGGCGTCCGAGATGATGTGCCTTGATCTCGGCGGGGAGGCGGATCGTCGTTTGGCCGGTGGGGCCTCAGTGTGGCAACCGGCCTCGTGCTGCTCAGCAGCCGCATCGAGGAGCCGATGGATGTGCTCCGCCATCTGGCGACGTTCTTCGCCCTCGAACTTGTCTAGCTCTTCTACTGTCGCCTGGGCAACTCGGATATTTTCCGTGGGCATGACGTAGACGGGGCGATCTACCCCGAGCAGGTTGGCGATGGCCACGCCGCGCTGCTGGACCGCGCCAAGGCGGCTGGGCCCAGTGGGAGCCGGCGTGCCGCCCACAGCACGGTCCATCTCTCGCCGGTAGGCTTCCGACAAGAGTCTCATGCTATCCAGCTTCTTGGCGCCCTCGACGAGCTGGAGGCGGCGTGCTTCCAGCATCTCGGCGTCGGCATCTTCTGGGATGGGCGTCGTCAGATCTTGTAGTGCCGCGTTGAGCGGATCATGAGCACCTCCTCCAGAGTGCTCACTGTGGCCGATGACAAGCACCTCCGTGACGGCGCTTTCGCCGCTCTTTGTGCGAGGAGGCGGCTCATCGTAGACCACCACGTTGGTGGGGAACGCGTTAAGCGACGCAGTGTCAGAATCGACAAGCATCGGGTCGGTGGAGCCAACGGATTCCAAATCCGCAGCGGGCTCGCTGGATACGTAGAGCTGATCGAGGAGGCTCACGAGGCGGCTCTCAGGGCCATTATTGCCCGCATTAGACGCCGGCTCGTCGGAGAGGCGAACCTCGCCAACAAGGTCGGCGAGGTAGCTTGCCGCGCAGGCGAGCTCCGCGCCACGTAGCGCATCGACACAGACTCCGTCTGGCGTGCCGGGCTGGCTACGCTCGCCAGGGAGGAAAAGGGTTCCCCTCCAGAACAGGTCTCCGGACGATGGTGCACCTCGCCCCATGGTGGGCGCCAAATGTCCAGGGTTGGGTGCGACATATGCCAATGGATGGCTTATCATGGTGGGAGCGAGTAGAACGTCGCCGGTGCCCGGAAGCGGGATGAGGTGTAGACACGTACGCCGGTGAACTTTCCCCAGGTTCGGGGCTCTCCTAGGAGATAACACCCCTAGTCCTGCTCTGCCGCATGATCACTAAGGCGCAAGTGAGTACAATGGTGCTCCTCGAGTTGTATGCTATAGGTGGGAGAAGGCAAGGCTCGCTCCCACCTCCTCTAGATATGAATCTAGTCCTAACAGGGTGGGAACCCTTTGCATGGGTGCCCTGGGAGGTTTATATAGGCCTACCCCCAAGGGTACAATGGTAATACGGCCGGGCATAGGGCCCAGCTGTCAGTCTCTTTGGTCTCCGGCTTCTCGGCTGACTGCTGGGGCTCGCCGCCTGGTGGCCCCACTGGCTAGTCTGGTAAGGAGCCGACGGGCCGCCTCCGCCGCTCGCGGGTCCTACCGGCTATGGATTACTGTAGTCGTGTTGCTAATGACGCGTGCTTGGTTGGGGAGGCGTGGCTACAGTCCCGCCGCCTGGTGGGAGATCACTATAGCCACTCTGCATCTTATCTGGTTAATGGTGTGTGGGCCCCTGAGGAAGGACCGGGCCGGCTGCTGGGAGCCGGCCTCTCTCGGGTCCGACTGGTGTGGCTCCCGCTGTCTTTCGGGCTCTCGCTGACCGATAGGGCCCGCCGTCCTTGGGCCGTACTGATAGGCGGTCGTGGGAGTAGGGCTTTGCCTGTCAGGAGTGACGTCAAGGGCGAAGTGGCAACAGTGCCACGCCGAGCGGAGATCTCCGCTGGTACGAGGCACTGTGGCCACGCCCGGCCCCGGATTCGGGGAGGGGGGGGGATGGGCTACACTGTTGCCTCACTCTGTCCTATCTTCTTTAATGGGGGTGCAGACTTTGAGGGCACCGTGGGCCGACTGCTGGGAGCTGGCCTCTCTGGAGGCCGCCTGCCAGGAGTCGGCCTGTCTTGGAGCCGCCTTCCTGAGCATGGCCGCCTTCTAGCAGTCGGTCGCTCAGCCAGCCGGCCACCAGAAGGCGGCGCTTCATCTTAACGTCTTGAGGGGTGCAGCCAGCCTGATGTCTTGAAAGGTTTCGGGACTCGGGTTAGGCTACCTGTGGCCCATTACTCCGACAGGAACCCTAAACCTTAAAGTAGATCAATAGATAATATAGTGAAAGCAAAAAATCGTAACGCATAAACTTTAAACCGCAAACCTTTATTTTGTGGTAGTTAAACCTTAAATATGAAGTCAAGTAACTAGATAACAAATAATAGATGTGATCATAAGACCTAAAAATGGTTGGACATACAATTAAGAAAGTTGGAGAGACCGGCGTCTCACAAAGGCATAAAATATATAGAGATCGCACGGTAGTAATACGAAAGAGTACAAAATAAGATATCAGCATCACTAGCACATGTCTACAAACACTTCCATACAAGACGATCAGTATAGTTGGTAGTTCATAAGATAATCTTAAATTCATACTAAAATGCAAGCAACGAACAAAAAATGCCTTGACTATTTTGATGATGAATGCACATTAGCTTGTCTCAAACTTTAACTTCGATCTGCTTCAATACTTGTCTCCAATCATTAATGATGATGCAATCATTGACAAAAGATTTGTATGTATATGTGAAATCAATATTGGGATCTAGAATAATCTTGATAGAACCTGCTTCATCTATCAGGTTACGCATGACATGTTTTGGTAGTTGTTGTTGCAATAAAAATAGTGTAAGAAACACATGACTAAATATATTGTAAGGTAGTGTTTTGGAAAAATGATATTGAATAGAAATATTACCAGATGTTTTTCCTTGATGTTAGACTTTGTCAAAGAGCATTGGCGTAGTGATGCGCTATACAAACAATTTTTACCCCTTTCCACGACTGAGTTTTAAATCGTTCCCTTGCATGTGTGTGCGGTAGGGGGTCCATCCCACACGACCCATAAACTATCGGCGATAGGTCCTCCGATCACACACGTGGGGCAAAAAGAGCTCGTGTGCAATTCGGCGAGCCATCGCAGACAATTATGCATGCCCAATCATTTCCATTCGTATGTACATCCCACATAGTGAACCCCAGACAAACATTTCCATCCGTATGTACATCACACACAATTTTCCATTCGTGTGCGGTCAGGGGAGATAACACAGACGCATTTGTAGGACAAGTCATGGGAGATCATCTTGCCATCTCACATAGTTTTCTATATAGCCTCATCTATGATAGGTGTAGCGATCACAGACGCTCTGCCTCCATTAACCATTTGTGTTATTCAAGCATATCACACATGATTCGATGAAGAGAATTGTATGACATTGGGCTATCCATCACACACGCTTTTACTACTAGAAACATTTGTAAAGTCCCATGACTCATTAGCAGGTTTATTAGTTTACTATTATTACTTCCACTATCAAGCAAATTCACATTTCATATCGAATAGTTGTTTACCACTTTCATATCAGCACACAAATATATTTTAACATCACAGTACGATAGCTACGTGAAAACAACACAATACAATATATAGCTAGTTCACCTTCATAAGCACAAAGTATGTTCAGCACAATATTAGAATACTATATTCATCTCCCTTATTGACTGATGCATGATCAGCCAAATTCATGTTCTTCACCTCTGTTTTTAGTTCAGTAAGAACCTATTTTCCTCTGGCTAACTAGGAAAGTGCCTCCTCCTTCACAAACACCATCTTAGCAAAGTTCAATTTAAAAAATTTGAGCTCATTCTCCATCTTCCTCTTTTTTCCTGTATCTGGAAATATTCTTTAGCGTTGACAACATTTTCTCTAAGCCTATCTCCGTTCTCTTCCTCATACATGCTCCAGAGCTTTGCTAGGCACATCTTCAAAGACTGTGGCCACTCTTGATCAACCCACTTCAGGTAGGAACACTTCTATTCATCCAATAATATTTAAAACTAAATCAGTTACAATTGTAGGGAAAATGAGTTTCTAGCAACATAGAAAATCACCACATACATATTTTGGAAAGCTAAAGAAACACGTTAATTATGAAATATCTTCTCAAAAAGATCAATGTGCTAATGAAATCATTGCTACTGAGACTACAACCCAATTCAGGAATATCACAAGCTATAATTAACTACAACAACACTACAAGTTCTTAGTCATGTACTAGAAATAACAAATTGTCCATTTTATGAGGAAGCTAAATATAACTGCAACAACACAATGGCAGTGTTTGGATGACATCAAATTAATACTAATAGGTATGTACATGCACAAATTTATTTACATTGAACTAATAGCAATAAGGTCATCCTCTATGTAGGGCAAAACCACCGGTGCCCTGCACTGTCGAGCCGATGCCAGAGGAAAAATTTAGGGAACCGGAATCGGGAGCACCTAGTTTCTTTGACACTCAGTCCTTCATGCCATAAAGTATTAGTATTTTACCGCTTGGCTGCTCGGATGTGCGGAGCAAAGTTGGCTGCACAAACTGCTGAAGCAGTGCCAAATAATGTTCTCAGGGCATCGCTAATGAGATGGCAACATTTTTAGATAGTAGGTAGAAATGGTGACAATGTCTTAATCACATCCATAATAACATAGCACAGTGATAGTGTGTGAATCACATCTAAAAATGATTTGTACTCCCTCCGTCCGGAAAAGCTTGTCCCTCGAATGGATGTATCTAGCACCAAGTTAGTGCTAGATACATCCATTTGAGGGATAAGTTTGGGACAAGCTTTCTTGGACGGAGGGAGTAACAACAAAAGTGGGGCTAACCTTCTTTGCAAATGCCAGAAACTCCCCCCCCCCACTGTCCATAGATTAAAAAGCAACTAACTTCACGCATGGAGATTGATGGTGACAACGAGCAGACGGATCTTCAGCTACCCCGCTCCATTCGTTGCAAGTGATGGTCCTAGGGAGCTACAAGAGGAAGAAATGGCTCAAATCGACCATCGGGTTAAAGTCCTTTATTCCAAATCATAACCCTAAGCCTAGGGGGCGAGAGAGAGGAGAGAGGCATATCCGGCTGGTGACAGAGTCATCGTTGGAGGAAGGACCACTTCAGAGGTCATTGAAGAAGACCATGGCATCCGCGACGGTCGGATCGAGACGAAGAGAGCGAGGAAGCAAGTGAGGAAGCGACTATAGCTTAGGAAGGAAGGAAGGAGGGAGAACAGGGAAAATTTGGCTTGTGGTCAGGGAGAAAAGGGGTGCGAAGGAGGGGAGAGTTAGATATTTTGGTGGTAGGCAAACAAATTTGAAAGGCGGAGGGAAACTTGGCACGCAGTGCCATCGGACACCATCCACTTCGGAAAAAATGTGTGCATCATAAACGATTCTTCTGCTTTACGCGCATGGGATGAGTTTGAGCATTCAAATTTTGGTCCAAATTTCCTTTGGTACAATG
The DNA here is from genome assembly GCF_018294505.1 of Triticum aestivum. Lineage (NCBI taxonomy): Eukaryota > Viridiplantae > Streptophyta > Magnoliopsida > Poales > Poaceae > Triticum > Triticum aestivum. The sequence continues at coordinate 473,762,286 of NC_057797.1, read as the reverse complement.
CTCATCCACCTCATTGCATAATTTAACATCACTTACTAATTTGAGTACACAAAAGAGCCTACATCACACATACAACACTTAGTGAATCGAGCAATTTTCGTAATTAAATAGAGCCAGTTGACCTAAACATTGCTCTAACAAAAAATCAGTGTTAGAAACAAAGGCTAAGTACGCATAATTCTAACAAAGCCGTTGACGCACCGCCCTATGCCTCGCCGGTGTAAGATGAGATGTCGATGACTTGTCCTGATGACATGCCGTCGTTGGTGGACTCCACGTCCCCCAGGCTGAAGTTGACCGCGTCAACGTCCTTGCCTCACCCTCAGCGCCACCCTCAAGGTTGTAGTGCTCATAGTATTGGCGGCTCCAGAGCTCGTATTGGTGATCTACCGCCGATTCCTCGACGGACATGCGCTTCTCTACCTCCTCCTTAGCCACACGCAAATCATCCTCCCGGTGCTCCTCGATCTTCACTGCCGCCTGCATCTCTAGCTCCTGCTCAGCAATCTCATGAGGAAGTAGGTGATCCATTGCCTCCGTCACCTTTTTGGACGTGGGATGCATGCTGGATTCTGAGGAGGCCTGGAATATCTTCGCGTGGGTGTCCTTGATCTTGGTGTGGATGGCCTCGACCCGGGCCAAGGGGACCTCCGTGGCACAAACGGCTGCTCGAGCGCTCTCGGCGTTTGCAGCCGCCGTCGCAGCAGCTGCTATTGCCGTCTTGGCTGCTGCCCTATCGGCTGCCGCAGACGCCCTCTCGGCGGATGCGCCCGTCCTCTATGCAGATGCAGACACGCTCTCGACATAGGCGGTCGTGCTCTCGGTAGAGGCGGAGGCGGCGACCGTACGGGCCCTCGCGAAGCGTCTCCATGGTGTCATTCTTTGCAAGAAGGGGTTGGGGAATGGGGATCGGGGATTCATGTATTGAGGGGTGACCGGTACTTGAGCAGATGAAGCCGGCGAACCTTATGGAGGGAAACATAAATAGACAAAGGAATTTTCATCCAAATGGTTCCTATAACCAACTTTGTGTGATGTAGTGATTTTTTGTATTAGCCGTGAATGATGAATTTGAAGTAATGTGGCAATGGATGATGTTTTAAATATACAAAAAAATTGTACCGTTAGAAGGCACTAATATAACTGTCATGTTAAAATTTGGAAATTTTCAGGGTTCATTTGACCTTTATAAGACATCTAACTGAGTTTCTAGCTATTTAATGGCCATAATTCAAATTTGAATTGTATGTACATGCAACATCAAACCATCATAGGTTGGAAAATCATATTTGTGCCCTTGTGTGCAAGTTAATGCCCTGTGCAGTAAATTGGAAGGAATTTTCAAACATATTGGTGTAACGGCTTGGACACAGTTTCAGAAAATTCAAATATGACCAGAAATACATGAAACTTTGCTTGATGTAATGGCAAGCAACAATATGCAGTGGTAAAAAAATTGGCATGTTTGATGAAAGTTTGGATACACGCCCCTCATAAACCAAAGCATCTCATGAGAAGGCTCGTGGTTTCAAGAGGGAACAATGCATGTTTGATGATCAACCGGCAGTAGCTTCCTCCTATGGCCTTGAAATGTTTTCTACCATTAACATGCACTAATACAATTGTCATGTTAAAATGTGGAAATTTTTAGGCGTCATTTCATATATTTATGACATTTAAGTGAGTTTCTATCCAATTAATGGTCGTAATTCAAATTTGAACTACATGTACATGCAACAGCAAACCATCATGGGTTGGAAAAATCATTTTTATATTATATTTTACAATAATACCATGGTAACACAAAATAAGCATTCATGCCTTACATTTGGAAAGAAACTATGAATATCTGGCAAGACAACCGGACCCCACAGGATTAACACTCTATTTCACGCCTCGAAGCTCGAAAGGTGAGTTGCGCGGGTTATTAATCAGAGGCGGTTCTGTATTCGAAACCATCAGCAATTTATTTCGCACACGGCTTTTGCTGCTGGAATCGTGTGCAATTCAAGCTATAGTACTTGTAAAATTCCGACAACCGACGCATGTAGTGCTCCCGTCGATCTAGATTATGGCTACCACCCTGCCCACGTCGTCCTGCCTACATTCTCATCTACATCCTCGCACCCTCCCCTCTCACAAAACTCTACCATGGTGTCATCGATCTGCCAATGTGCCGAGGAGGATGTGCTGCCCCGTGAGGACGTTAAGGCACAGAGCAGCGACGAGGAGGACCCCTAGGCACTACCAGACGAGCTTGCGTCGGATGCCCCAACTTTGGAGTGGTTTTGGGGCCAGTACAATCTTTGTCTATGGAAGGCAATGCCGTCGTCTGAGAAAGTCAGGCAAGTGGCATTTAAGAAGGAGTTGGTGGAGGAGCACGCCAGGTATGAGGTGGCCCGTGAAGCCCGTGAGGCCACCTGGTAAAAAGAGGTGATGGAGCTGGTACGTCGACATGCAGAGGAGGTGTACGAAGACGGAGGGTACTTCGCCCAGGAAGGAGAAAGGTGCTAGGCACCTCATTGATATGTCTCCAACGTATCTATAATTTATGGAGTATTCATGCTATTATATTATCAACCTTGGATGTTTTATATGCATTTATATGCTATTTTATATGATTTTTGGGACTAACCTATTAACCTAGAGCCCAGTGCCAGTTTTTGTTTTTCCTTCTTTTTTGAGTTTTATAGAAAAGGAATATCAAATGGAGTCCAATTGACGTGCCAATTTTTGACGATTTTTTATGGACCAAAAGAAGACCCCGGAGTAAAAGAGTTGGGCCAGAAGAGTCCCGGGGAGTCCACGAGGGTGGGGGCGCGCCCACCCCCCACCCCCTCCCCCCAGGCGCATGGGCCTGCCTCGTGGATGACTCGGGCACCTCCTTGATGTGAGACCGACACCAAAAATTCCTATAAATATAGAAACGTCCATAAAATAACCTAGATCGGGAGTTCCGCCACCAGAAGCCTCCGTAGCCACCGAAAACCAATCTAGGCCCTCTCTGGCACCCTGCCGGAGGGGGCCATCATCACCGGAGGACATGGAGGAGGATCCCGGAGCGGCCATTATCGTCATGAAGGCCAAGGACCAGAGGGAGAACCTCTCCCCATCCAGGGGGAGGCCATGGAGGAGGAAGCACAAGGGGGAGAACCTCTCATCCTCTCTCTCGGTGGCATCGGAGTGCCATCGGGAGGGGAATCATTGGCGCGGTGATCGTCTTCATCAACATCACCATCCTCATCTCTTTTACGCGGTCCACTCTCCCGCACCCCACTGTAATCCCTACTTGAACATGGTGCTTTATGCCACATATTATGATCCAATGATGTGTTGCCATCCTATGATGTTTTGAGTAGATATCCTTTGTCTTTGGGTTGATTGATAATATAGATTGGTATGAGTTGTATGTTTACTTTCGTGATGTCCTATGGTGCCCTCCGTGTCGCGCAAGCGTGAGGGATTCCTGCTGTAGGGTGTTGCATTACGTTCATGATTTGCTTATAGTGGGCTGGTGAGTGACTGAAACACAAACCCGAGCAAGGGGGGTTGTTGCGTATGGGAATAAAGAGGAGTTGATGCTTTAATGCTATGGTTGAGTTTTACCTTAATGATCTTTAGTAGTTGCGGATGCTTTCTAGAGTTCCAATCATAAGTGCATATGATCCAAGTAGAGAAAGTATGTTAGCTTATGCCTCTCTCTCATATGAAACTGCAATAATGATTACCGGTCTTGTTAATAATTGCCTAGGACAATTCCGCACACCAATCCATCATTATTCCACACTCGCTATTTATAATATTTAGTAATATATTATAACTTTATTATAACAGCATCTACTTTTATATTTTAGCTCTCCGATATCACATAAATTTATCTGCTTCATACCCATAATGTAGTTTTATTTCTCGTTTCTAGTTGGAAGCAAACGTTCGGTGTACGTAGAGTCGTATCAATGGCAGATAGGGCTTGAGAGAATATTGATATTACCTTTAGCTCCTTGTGGGTTCGACACTCCATATTTATCACTTCCACCTTTGGAAATTGCTACGATGATTCCCTGCACTTGGGGATTATCAAGCTCTTTTCTGGCGCCGTTGCCGGTGAGCAATAGCGTGGGGTTGATATTCTCGTGTGTGCTTGTTTGCTTTCTTCACTATGTAGATTTTGTTTTTCCTTTTTTTATGTTTAGTTGTGGGTGAAACATACAAAAAATTAAAAGAATGAAAATACAAAAAAATTACTTGCCTCTCATGCCTAAAAAGTTTTTCAAAAAGAGAAGTGATTGGAAAGTTATGCATTGAAGAAGTGAGGGTCGACCTTGAGCACTCGTGTTCATGCTCATGGAAACAATGTTGAATTTTTCATGGAAGTTTCTCTTTAAATAATTATCACCTTATATATATCCATTGTATTATAAAAATAATGTGCCAAGATTTGGTTTTAGAATGATTAGATTGCTTGTTTACTATGTGCAGAACAAAAATAGAAACTCTGCCTGTAGCGCGTGATTTTAAATTTTTTACTGGAAAGTCAAATGGGTCTGAAACTTTTTGCACATTACTTCTGTATAAATTGTTCAAATTTCAAATTTATTTCATAATTTTTGGAGTTACAGAAGTTTATTAAACCTCCAGATTACTACAGACTGTCCTGTTTTAGACAGATTTTGTTTTCTATGTGTTGTTTGCTTATTTTGATGAATCTATGAGTAGTATCGGAGGGTATGAATCATGGATGATTTGTAATACATTATATATTACACCAATATGAATTTAGAATGAGTTCACAAAAGTACATAAAGGTAGTGATTTGCTTTATTATAGTAATGGATCTCACAAAGTTTTTGTTAAAGTTGTGTGTGGATGAAGTGTTTGAAGAACGAGGAGTTACCGATGTGAGAAGAATAAAGAGAGGGAAGAGCTAAAGCTTGGGGATGCCCAAGGCACCCAAAGTAAATATTCTAAGGATACTCAAGCATCAAAGCTTGGGGATGCCCCGGTTGGCATCCCATCTTTCTTCTTCAACAAATTATCGGTACACCTCGGTTTTTGTCTTGTTCACATGATTTGTGTCCTTTGTGTTTTTCTTTAAGAACCATGATAGTATGATATTTCCCTTCATCAATTTATAGAATACTTCATGTGCTTCACTTATATCTTCTAAGTATGATCTTATAGAATTGCTCTTTGAGCTTCACTTAAATCTTTTGAGTATGGCTTTATAGAATGCTTCGTGTGCTTCACTTATATATTTTGAGCTTGGATATTGGTTAGTCTATATTAATTGAAGAACGCTCCATGAACTTCACTTATATCTTTTGGAGTATGAATAATACTATCATCTAAAGTGGGTTTGGAAGAGTGTTAACTTTAGGAACTAGTGATCCCGCCATTCCGAATGAGGAGAATTTTGCTTATGTGGAGAGTAGTAAAATTTCTATGCGCGTAGATCATGAAAAGAATGCTTTATGTGATGGTAATATTGTTGAACTCATTCATGATGCTACTGAAAATTATTATGAGGGAGGAATACATGCTTGCAGGGTTCCAATAATATCAAGTTTCCTGTCTATATGCTTAAAGTTTTGAAGTTATACTAGTTTCTCCTTCCTATACTAGTTGATTCTTGTTCCTATAAATTATGTGCTCACAAAATCCCTAGGCATAGGAAGTGGGTTAGGTTTAAATGTGCTAGTCATATTCTTCATGATGCTCTCTTTATGTTTCAATTCTTATCTTCTATGTGAGCATCATTGAAATCATCATGCCTAGCTGTAACATCCCAAATTTTCAATTTGGAATGTTATACATTAGATCATCATTGCATATCATATTTTTATTTGCTTTTGGTTTGATCCTAGAAATTCTACGCAACTCAAGGACCCTCGGAGAGAGTTGGGGATTTCGTTATTTTCATATTTGAGTTTTCTCAAATTTTGAAAATAGGATCATTTGATTTTATTTATTTTATCTTCAATTATTTCTATTATAAAAATATGAGATAGGGAACAAAATGACTTTCCCAAAATAAAGAAATATTGAGGATTTCATAAAAAATCAAATAAGATTTTATTTTGGATTTATTTGCTATTTTATTTGAATTTAGGAAAAATGCGCATTTTTTAAAATTGCATTTAGGCCCCAAATAAATGTTCATCCTGTTCGGCTTGATTTTAGAAGTCGGGGAAATTTTATTTCGGAATTTTTGGAGTCCGTTTAGTATTTCTTTTATTTGTTATCTACGCTAATTATTTAAAAAACGTGCAACCCACTTAGAGCCGGTTTCGGCCAGGACTCTTCGGGCCGGCCTTTATAAGGAGCCGGCCCGAGCCCGTAAGCCCACCCCATGCCAAAACCCTAACCCTAGCCGCCACAAGCCGCCGCCCTGCCACCGCGCCGCCGCCACTGCACGCCGGAGCCAGACCCCGCCGCCGCCGAGGTTGACCCTGCCCCGCCGCCGAGGTTGACCCTGCCCCGCCACCGGTTTTCCCTAGAAAACCGTTCGGTTTTCCGCCTGTTTTTCGTTCATTTTTTTAGATTCATTTTTTATATCGGTTTAGTTTATTTAGCGAGCGTTCGCTCGTTCGTTCATTTAAACGAACGCGTTCACCGCTTAGTCATAGAAAACGAACATTCGTTCGTTAATCTGCTCGTCGTTTTTCGTTTTCTCAGATTTTCCACGATTATTTCTGATCGCGATTCGAGATCCGATTTTCGTTCTAGTATAACTTTTCCCTCATTTATCGGAATCAGGCGATTCAAGCACCTGGAGTTTCGTCTCGAAACCCTCTTTCAGTTTAGCCAACTCAAACAAGTTTTTGCTTCTGTAAAATTTGACCTAGATCCAGATTAGTAAACGAAGTTTGTTTGTTTCGTTGTTTGACTTTCGTTGCTTCGTTTGATTTGATTCTTTTTGCAAACCGGAGTTCTTAAGTTGAACTTTCTGGTTATATCTCTTATTTGAGTTTTACCTGTGCATTAGTTGAGTACTTATTGTATGCTTGTTTGTTTGCGATAAAGTACCCGGAGTGTGTCGCTTGCTACTTCGAATCGCTAGGTTTCGCGGATCATCAGCAAGGCAAGTAACACTTTGATCATACCTCCTACTACCCAGTTTTATTGCATTAGATCAATCCTCAAACATTGCATGAATAGGCTCAAATTAAATTGTGGGTTTTGGGAAGTAGATGAGGTAGTACCTATTACCTGTTTTATTATCAAACCTTTGGGAGTTACTTCTACGTTTGCTTATATTGCCATGCTATGCTAGTAGACGTGGATTGGGTGAGTGTATCCATGATAGATGTGAGATTGTTAAATTAACGGTTTATCTAAGGTGGCAACTTAAACATACATCTGGGTGGATTGAGGCACCTGGGTATTCCAGCGATTGCCTATTTTTCTTTATGGACCGCCACCCAGGCTCAAAGGGATCATGAGATTATTCATACTAGAAACTTCCGTGTGCAGCCACAAGCTACTATGGGCTCTAGCATAGTTGACTAAGTCATGCGAACTCTTATAGTGGTAGACTAGCAGATGTAGGGGATGTAGGTTGGTACGGTCTACCCGTTCGTAAGGTGCTAGCACTTCTGAAAGACTATGTCTCAGTCACCCATTTCTCAAACATCATGTAGTGCGAGAATCCCAACGGAGGAGATCGAGTCTTGTGGGGAAAAGTGCACAAACCTCTGCAGAGTGTATAAACTAATCATGGTTAGCCGTGTCCCCGGTTATGGACAACTTGAGTATCTAGTACTTGGATTATCATGTGAATCTCATCATGTTACTTTACTTAATATTGTTGGGTTTTAATGATGATGCTTAATAGGGATTGAGAGGGTGTCTACACTCTCAATGTTTAACAACCACCATGATAGTTAAAAAAATTATTCCTTTGCAGTAGGGAAAAATTGGCTTTACGCAAAACTGTAACCATATAGGCTCCACTAGCCAAATATGCATGTAGTATAGCTTTATTCTTCCATTACTCTCTATGTGTTACATTGCCAGCATATTCCATGTGTTGACCCGTTTTCGGGCTGCAATGTTCATGTTGCAGACTTTTCAGACGACGAGTAAGGTGCCTTTAGGTCGTGGTTCTATACTCAATGATGCCGTTGGGGTTAATGGACTCACTTATCTTCCAAGCCTTCCGTTGTTATCGTTATTAGATGGCCTTAAGCCATATTTATTGTATTAAGTTCTATTTTGAGACATTCGATGTAATAAGTGTGTGATTGCTACTCTGTTATAAATCCTTCAAGTACTGTGTGTGTCAGCATTACCGATCCGGAGATGACACTGATGCACAGAGATCAGACTGGTTGAGGTCTGGTCGCTACAAGATGGTATCAGAGCACATGCTGACTGTAGGACAAGGCCACTAAGCTAAAGCCCTAGATCACTACTCACTCTTCTCATTTCTGACTCCTCATCTTTTCTACTCTTTTAGGATGGCGGATGCAAGGAACACGTTTACACAACCGGATGAAGATACACCCTTTGGACGTCACTTGAAGGAAGTCACTAGATATCTGAACATCAGAGTACCAAGCTTCACCGAAACCTACAATGCCACTTTACCGGAAGAGGAGCGTTGGATGATTCAAGTTCAAGTTCCAGGAAGGACGTTCATGCCAGTCACTGAGCCCATAGAGTTTTCCTTTATGCACCAACCTGGAGTCTAGGAAAGAGCATGGCAGCTCACATCGCCATGGGACGTATTGGGGAAGTTTACCGCAAGGATCTCAAGGATACTATCTACCAGATTTGTGGGCGCCGAGATGAGCACTGGGAGATGATCAGCACCAGGAAGGATAAATCAATATAAGCTTTTATCCAGGAGTTAAACCAGCACATTAGATGTCAGGAGAACCAGATGTGCGCAGACATGATAGATCTGAAGAAGGCGAGGACAAGAATCACGGAGCTGGAAGAAGAACTCAAGGCTACTCGTGAAGATTATATGGAGGAAATCGAAGTATTAGTGGAGAAGAATGATGACCTGATCAAGAAGATCGGAATATTCATGGGAGACCGTACACCAGTAGAAGAAGACGAAGAACCCAAGGAGATTCGCCCGGAAGACTACATCATCATCGACGACACCGACTCGGACCCAGACGATAGTGATGATGACTATGTTGTTGAAGCTGGAGCAGATATCATGGAGTCTGCAACCAAAGAATATTTCTAGTAGACCACCACATCAGTAGTAGTATTCCCCCATGTAAATAGAGTAGTCCGAGCACTTTTGCGATAGTTAGACCGATTGTATGCCCTTGTTTGATTGAATGAAGTGAATTGTTTGCTTTTGCCTCATGTGCATATGGGTAGTGTTTTCTCTCTAGACCTCTCTCTATTCTTAAATCTCATATTTTCTAAACCCATCAGATGCCTCTGAGACGTGACCCCGGATTTACCTTCCCACCAGAGCTCACACAGTTAATCCAGCAGCAGAATACATTGATGCAGTTGCTAGTCCATAATCAGAATCAGGGGAACAACAACAACAACCCACCACCACCACCACTTGTTGATCACTTAACCCGTTTTCTTAGGCTGAATCCGCCAGTGTTCTCCAGTAGCACCGAGCCTATAGTAGCAGATGATTGGCTCCGCAAGACAGCAAGGGAGTTGACCATGGCAAGATGCACAGATGCGGAAAAGGTGAAATTTGCCGCACATCAGTTGGATGGACCCGCAGCATCATGGTGGGAGAATTTCACAGCCACTTACCCTATCGACACTGTCACGTGGGACCAGTTTCAGCAGGCTTTCCGTACTGCCCATGTTTCAGCAGGAGCTATGGCCATGAAGAAGCGTGAATTTCGCAAATTGCGCCAAGGAGGACTGACAGTTGGCCATTATGTGGATGACTTCAGTAAGCTAGCATGTTATGCCCCAGATTACGTTGCTACTGATGCAGCTAAGCAGGAGAAGTTTCTGGAAGGACTGAATGATGAGTTGAGCATGCAGTTGATGGTAGCAAGCTTCAATAACTACCATGAGTTGGTAGATCGCGTTCTTATGATTGAAGGGAAGCAGCAGCAGATTGAAAACCGTAAGAGGAAGTATGGACAAGGGAAGTACAATTCTGGAGCGTAGCAGAAGCCGCGTTTTACCCCTAAACCGGGAGGACCTTTTCAGCATACCCATGGGGGAGGAAGCTCTCACAATCATAATGGCCCCAAGAATGGTAATGGGACTGGAGGAAGCAACGGCCAGAACCGTACCAACCCATCAACCCCAGCCAAGAGAGATCTGAGCCAAGTCACTTGCTTTAAGTGTCAGAAGGCCAGACATTATGCCAATGAATGTCCTGAATCCCAAAATGGAAATGGAAATGGAAGCTCTGGGAAGAAGCTGAACCATTTCAACAGGGGGCAGGTGAACCACGTTAACATGGAGGAGGTTGAAGCTCAGCCAGATGCAGTAATAGGTAAGTTTTTGGTTAAGTCATTTACTGCACTCGTTCTTTTTGATACTGGTGCATCGCATTCATATATATCAAGGGGATTCGTGGATAAGTATAAACTGCCAACCCAAGCCCTTAGGTCACCCATGTTAGTAACCTCACCTGGAGTAGAGTATATGGCTAGTCTATGGTGTGATCGGTTACCATTAAGGATTGGTAACTATGTATTTTCCTCGGACCTAATAGCATTGGAATCTCAAGGATTGGATGTGATATTAGTCATGGATTGGTTATCGAAGTATGAAGGGAACATTGAATGCGCCAGTAAGACAATTTTGCTTACAACGCCAGAAGGAAGAAGAATCAAGTATGTATCCCAGCATGTGCCTAAGAGGACTCAAGTAAATTCCCTAACAGGAGTTGTGCAGGAGGAAGTACCAGTGGTGAAAGATTTCCCTGACGTATTTCCAGAGGACTTGCCAGGCATGCCATCGGATAGAGACATTGAGTTTTTGATTGAGCTTTTGCCAGGCATAGGGCCAATATCTAAGAGACCATATAGGATGCCCGCAAAATATTTGGAGGAGATTAAGAAGCAGATTAAGGAGTTACTAGATAAAGGTTATATTCGCCCAAGATCTTCGCCTTGGGGATCACCGGTACTTCTAGTGGAAAAGAAGGATGGATCGTTAAGGATGGTTGTTGATGATTATCGAGGATTGAATGAAGTAACAATCAAGAACAAGTACCCACTACCAATAATCAATGATCTGTTTGATCGATTGCAAGGAGCTACGGTATTTTCCAAGATCGATCTATGATAATGATACCATCAGTTGAAGATTCGAGAACAGGATATACCTAAGACGGCTTTTACCACCAGGTATGGGCTGTACGAGTACACCGTTATGTCATTTGGTCTGACTAACGCACCTGCCTATTTTATGAACATGGTGAACAAAGTGTTTATGGAGTTTTTGGATAAGTTCGTCGTAGTGTTCACTGATGATATTCTGGAATGAAGAGGAGCATAAGGAGCATTTGCATTTGGTACTTGAGAAGCTCAGAGAACATCAGTTGTATGCCAAGTTTAGCAAATGTGTGTTTTGGTTGAACGAAGTTGGATTCCTCGGACACGTTATATCCGGAGAAGGTATAGCAGTAGATCCCACCAAGGTTGTCACTGTGACAAATTAGGAAGCCCCAACAACAGTTGGAGAAATCCGGAGTTTTCTTGGACTTGCAGGATACTACCAAAGATTTATTGAAAATTTCTCGAAGATTGCAAAGCCTATGACGGAGTTTTTGAAGAAGGATACCAAGTTCAAATGGACTGAGGAATGTGAGGCCAGTTTCCAGGAGTTGAAGAAACGTTTGGTTACATCACCAGTGTTGATTTTGCCAGATTAGAACAAAGATTATGAGGTGTATTGTGACGCTTCACATCGAGGACTTGGAGCAGTGCTTATGCAGGAGGGAAGAGTTGTTTCATATGCCTCACGACAGCTTAAGCCTCATGAGTTGAATTATGCCACGCATGATTTGCAGTTAGCAGCCGTAGTGCATGCCTTAAAGACTTGGAGACATTTTCTCATTGGAAACCATTGTGAGGTGTACACGGATCACAAGAGTTTGAAGTACATTTTCACACAGAAGGAGCTAAATCTCAGGCAAAGAAGATGGTTAGAGCTCATCAAGGATCATGACATGAGATTGCATTATCATCCCGAAAAGGCTAACGTAGTAGCTGATGCACTGAGCCGTAAAAGCCATGTCAACACCCTAATGATGGGAGATTTACCGAAGGAGTTAGCCGAGGACCTTCGTGAGCTATGTTTGGAGATAGTTCTGATAGGCTATGTAGCAGCATTAGAGATTCAGTCTACTTTGATGGATAAGATCAGAGAATCTCAGAAGACTGAAAAGGAGGTTGCCTCTATAAAGGAGAAGATGAGCAAAGGAAAAGTTAAAGGATTTCGTGAGGATGAGCACGATACCCTATGGTTTGAAGACCGTGTTTATGTGCCTAACGACCCGGAGATCAGGAAGTTAATTCTGCAGGAGGCCCATGATTCACCATATTCGTTTCACCCAGGAAATACCAAGGTGTATTTGGATTTGAAGGATACTTTTTGGTGGACCGGAATGAAGAAGGATATTGCGGAGTATATAGCAATTTGTGATGTGTGTCAGAGAGTAAAGGCGGAGCATCAGAAGCCAGCAGGATTGTTACAGCCATTGTCGATACCCGAATGGCAGTGGGATAAGCTAGGCATGTATTTTATTACGGGATTGCCCAGAACTCGTTCAGGCTATGACTCGATTTGGGTTGTAGTCGATCGTTTCACAAAGGTAGCTCATTTCATCCCAGTGAAGACTACCTACACTAGTGCCAAGTTGGCAAAGATATACATGACTAGGATCGTATGTCTGCACGGAGTTCCAAGGAGCATTGTATCAGACAGAGGAACCCAGTTTACCTCAAAGTTCTGGAATCAGTTGCACGAAACTTTGGGTACCAGGCTAGAGTTCAGTACAGCTTTTCATCCGCAGACGGATGGACAGACCGGGAGAGTCAATCAGATTTTGGAGGATATACTGAGAGCTTGTGCGCTAGATTACGGATCTAGTTGGGACGACAATTTGCCTTATGCAGAGTTCTCCTACAACAACAGTTATCAATCTAGTTTGAAGATGGCCCTTTCGAAGCCTTGTACGAAAGGAGGTGCAGGACCCCATTGTCGTGGGATGAAGTTGGAGACCGCCAGTTGTTTGGACCAGATTTGATTAAAGAGTCTGAACAGAAGGTGAAATTGATTCGCGATAGGCTCAAGGTAGCCCAGTCCAGGAAGAAGAGCTACGCAGATTCTAAACGCAATGAGACAGTTTATGAAGTCGGAGAATGAGTTTATCTTCGAGTATCTCCACTTCGAGGAGTTAAGCGCTTTGGAGTTAACGGAAAGTTAGCGCCACATTTTGTAGGACCATACAAGGTTTTGGAGCGTATGGGAGAAGTAGCCTACAAATTGGAATTACCCAAAGAATTGTCAGGAGTTCACGATGTATTCCATGTTTCCCAGTTGAAGAAGTGCCATGCAGAGATGGCGGAAATACCGCTAAGAGATACAGTGCCGCTGGAAACAATTCAGTTGGACAGTGATTTGACCTATGAGAAGAAACCAGTCAAGATTCTTGAGTATGCCAGCCGAGTCACCCGCAGCAAGGTTATCAAGTTTGGCAAAGTTCAGTGGAGCCACCACACCGAGGATGAAGCCACCTGGGAGCGAGAGGAAGAAATGCTGAAGGACCACCCTCACCTATTTTCTAGCCAACCCGAATCTCGAGGGCGAGATTCATCTTAAGGGGGGTAGGTTTGTAACATCCCAAATTTTCAATTTGGAATGTTATACATTAGATCATCATTGCATATCATATTTTTATTTGCTTTTGGTTTGATCCTAGAAATTCTATGCAACTCAAGGACCCTCGGAGAGAGTTGGGAATTTCGTTATTTTCATATTTGAGTTTTCTCAAATTTTGAAAATAGGATCATTTGATTTTATTTATTTTATCTTCAATTATTTCTATTATAAAAATATGAGATAGGGAATAAAATGACTCTCCCAAAATAAAGAAATATTGAGGATTTCATAAAAAATCAAATAAGATTTTATTTTGGATTTATTTGCTATTTTATTTGAATTTAGGAAAACTGCACGTTTTTTAAAATTGCATTTAGGCCCCAAATAAATGTTCATCCTGTTCGGCTTGATTTTAGAAGTCAGGGAAATTTTATTTCGGAATTTTTGGAGTCCGTTTAGTATTTTTTTTATTTTTTTTCTGCGCGTAATTATTTAAAAAAACGTGCAACCCACTTAGAGCCGGTTTCGGCCAGGACTCTTCGGGCCGGCCTTTATAAGGAGCCGCCCCAAGCCTGTAAGCCCATCCCGTGCCGAAACCCTAACCCTAGCCACCCCAAGCCGTCGCCCTGCCACCGCGCCGCCCTGCCCCGCGCCGCCGCACGCTAGAGCCGCCGTCGTCGCTGCCGGACCCCGCGGCCGCCAAGGTTGACCCCGCCCCGCCGCCGGTTTTCCCTAGAAAAACGTTCGGTTCACTACAAGAAATATGTCAACTTGTGACCAACACTATTGGTCACTGGATGGTCACTGTTTTCAATTTGTGACCTTTTTGTGACCAAAAACATAAGGTCAAAAGCTAGCGGTCATAAACTGACTATAGCGACCTTTCTTCTGGAATGGTCGTAGACGTTTATGACCAAAATACGTCTACTGTGGCGTTTTGGTCACTAGCAACCTCCCCAAGCCACGTAGGCATCCAGCGTGGCAATCTGATGTGGTACAAGATTCAGCACGGTACAATTCGATTTTCTACATGGGCCTAGCCCAACAATTCGGCCTTTTCAATGTATTTTTTCTGTGATTTTATTAGCTACATGGGTCTGGCCCAACAATTCAGCCTTTGATTTCTTTGCATGGCCCTTTTAACAGCAGGTTTTCTTTTGATCTTTGTTTGGGCCATTATATTTTAGATCTGGTCCTACCAATCAAATGGGTGTCACTTGTCATCATCTCACACATTGGGCCCACTTGACAGAAATTTCAAAATTGCTCAAATTATTTTCATAAATGGGTCCCATAAGTCAGGTATCCATTCCACAAACTAGATTCAATGCCAATATATTTTCCAGTACAGAAATGCATTTCAAGTAAACAATATTATTCTAAGAATATGTAGATAACTCCCAGCATTTGAATAACAATTAGCAAGGACATATACATCAAATTCTCAGCAAAATCAAGAGTACATCCAAATTCCAAGGGCAACATTACAACAAAGTCCTGCATCTCCCTAGGAGCAGGAGGGATAAGAGAGCATGCATGCATGACTAGATCCTGCATGCCTTGCTTCTTCCAACTTCGTCCCAGAGCTCACGTCAAAACATGAATGAAGGCAATCATCTGCATGTTATAAAACAAAATGGTTATGAACAAAATGTATGAACTGAAAGGAACACGCTATTCTGTATTTGAGAAACTGAAAAATGCACGAACAATTTTTCAGAAGATAACTGAACTTTTGTGCATGCATTTAGATAGGAAAACAAGGGCTTGTAGTATACACATTAATTAGAACAGGATCGCAAGACACAAATATAAGCTAGAATTGACAAGTACACATTAATTTTAACATAGCATCACTAGCTCTCTTGTTGTCTGCATATTAAACCATATTGGAAAATGCTCAGGAGTGGGATTTTTGTTGGAAGGGACTTACGATGGCCACCGACTTGTTCTTGGGGTTCTTCTGCTTGAACTCCACGGGGAACTCGCCCCTGACAATAACCAACCAAAAAACAACAAGTTGAGAACAACGGCCGCCCGGAAACCACGGGGAAACAGGAAGGTGGTAAACATAAGGGCAGGTGAAACTAATAATTAACATCACAGGAGAGAAAACATAGATTGACTATATAAGAATAGTATATTCCTTAGCAAAAGATGCCGCTAGGACCTATACAGATTGACTGAACAGTATATTCCAACGCAAACACATGACAACAAAATCCTCTTCAATTTAACATGAGATATATAATACGTAAGTCACATCTAGCAACATGTCTAGACTCTGGACATGATAAGTTGCACCAAGATTTAGCAAGGTGCGTACCTCCAAGTGGATGAGCCAGCTCCGAGACCCACTCCCTGACCCTCTCCGCAGATGCTCCCGTCGAAGCATACTGCAACATAGCAAGCACAAAAATTCAGAAAACTACAGCTGGTGTAAAGATGGACCAAACTACAGTTTAAGTAAAACTATAAGAACACAAAATAAAACTACAGTTTCAGTAAAACTATAAATTAGTTTAGATTGTGAGAGCATACATGGAAAGTCAGCACCATCAGCAGTAACCATTAACAAAAGAAAATAAATTATGTCGAGGCTGGAAATAACATCTCTGGAGTAGTTTTAATTGAAAAAATCTATAGAATACTCCAGTAATTAGAGTACACAGCTAAGATGCTGGAAAGAACATCACACAGGCAGGACAAACTACTCCATCTCTGCACTACAGGCAGGAAAAACTACAGGAGTATACAGCTACTCATACAGGAGTACTATGGGCAAGACAAATACAGGAGTAAGATGTTGATCATGCTGGAAAGAACATAACTACTCCAGGTACTACATGAGTACAGGAAACAACACTACAGGCACCAAAAAATGCATCCATCTCGCTTACAGTATTACAGGAAAGAACACTAAAGCGAGCTCACAAGCCTCACATACAGTAAGTCTTTCCTGTCACAACCAAATTACAGGAAAAATGCATCCATCTCACTTACATATCAAATACAGTTAGTCTTGCTTGGCACCACAAGCACCACCGTCGGTGTCGGCCTGCAAGCACAACATAGGATTGGAACTCTAAATCGAACGACAACTAAAGCAAACCAATCGATCATCGATAGTAAAACTCTAAAGAAATGTTGATCCTTTTTTCTACTGCTGCTGCTTGGTTGTTACTGAATAAATGTTGACAACTAAAGAGCTTCGATGGGGCACAGAACCTTGAGGCCCTGTTATGGTGTTGTGTGTGATGAAGATTTTATAGGGTTTCTTTTAGTGGATAACTTAATTTGAGACTGACACATCCAGCTAATGTAAGTGTGGGTAACCAGAAAAATTGAAAGGGGGGTAGTCATGCGGGTTTAGTACCTTGGGAGAGGGAGCAGCAGCAGGTGGAGTCAACAGCGATGCAGGACTGGAGGCGCGCCTACGCGACCGCGGTGTGCAGGGGCAACAGTGTCTTGAACGGATTCCTTCAAAGGCAGGCAACCTGCAAACAAATAATTAAGTAGACCAAGACATGTTCATTTCAGAATCGGAATTCACATGATGGAACACAGAGCCAATGTTTGTCATTTGTTGGAAAATGCACAATGAAGGTAGTGACTGGTAATTACAGGAAATTCCAGATTGAGGTGGTGGTGGGGGATGAGATCCTGGACTCCACATTAGTCCAACTTATGGCAATTATGTCCGACACATTCTTTTATAATGCTCAATTACTCAGGACTAGAAGCATTTTATTTCATGATATTTCCAGAGCTACTACCAGTTTGAGATTAGTCCATTGGTCATTCCTAATTGTGTTTTATGGATTGCACCTGCGACTGCCATCACTAGCTTGGAAGCAATACGCACAGCACTGGTAGGATAGGAATCATCCTGGTTGTGTGTTAACAAATCACCTACAACGCTGGAGCAGCAACGGGTCGAGCCGGTCCTTGTGGTTGGTGGTGAAGATGAGGATCCGCTCATGGTCACTGCTGGACTAGAGGCTGTCCACCATATTGATCAGTGTTGACAGAGTGACCTCGCAAGGCAATGCACAGCTTACTTGGTAAGTGACAATCAATTTGCAAACCATAGGAAATGAATAATAGCTCTGGTAAGGCAACTGCTCTTGTTGGAAAGATCAGATAAACAGGGTGAGTTCTTAGATTCAGACTGTCATTGGTAGTGTAATTTTCTACCACATAGACATCTACTGAACCAATGGTGAATAATAGCTTATCGTAGGCAAAATCATTTGGATAACAGTAACTTGTTCAGATAGCCGGAATCAATTAAGCTTCTTAGGCATCTGTGTACGTGATTGTCTTGCAAAGAATATATCAAAATCACAAGCAACAGACTGGGGCTCGATGCCACTAACTACCAAGAACTACAGCATCAGATCTGAAACTCTGTAAAAATGGGAAGAATGGAAGTATACCTTGCTCTTGGTGACATTGATGGCGTGGAACAGGAGAGTAACGGACTCCTGCATCTGCTTGACGCCGGTGGTGGTCTCCTCGGAGACGCCGACGAGCCTCTCCTCCATCTTGTGGTACTTGTGCGGATGATGGCGAGCACGACGGGGTTGTCGGTGGACCCCGGTTCGGCGACCTTGCCGGGCTCCTCATCGGCCTTGACGCCATGGAGGATGAGCAGCGGGGCGTCGTCGAGGATGAGGTCGGGGCCGCCGCCGCCGCCCCAGTCGAGGCAGCGATTGGTGCACCACCAGCACTCCTCGAGTGTCGTGGCTAGGGTTCCGGGCGCGTGCAAGGAAGGAGAGAAGGTTGGAGGGCGTTGTGGCGGTGGGAGGAGGCGCCTCCTCCTCCTTTGTCAACGGATCTGGAGGACACGGCCAGCCTAGGTCGAGCCAGTCTGGAGGGGAGGGGAGGGGAGGAGCAGATGGTGGGGGGAGCCGGCAGTGGGGTAGAGGGCGGAGTCGCCGGCGGCGACGCAGATGTGCTCGGTGGCGGGGCTGGTTTTGGGGGCACAGGAGGAGGAAGAGGGGATACCGAGGTGGTGGAGAAGCGCCTGGATGCGGCGGCGGCCTTTGCCTCCCGGAGGCCCCGCGACATGCAGCTGCGCCACATCTCACAGATCGGGGCAGCCCCTGGCACGCGCGCATGTAGGGTTCGGCAGTGGAGCGCGGGTGGGATTGGAGAGGAGGGGATCTCCAGACAGGAAGGGGAGGGGAGGGGAGTGGTGGTGGCACCGGCGGCAGAGTGGATGCGGTCGCCAGCGGCTGGTTCATGGGGATCCAGATCGTGGGGGACGGCGGCGGCGCGTCGGTAACGAGGTGAGGGTGTGTGGTGGGCTGGTTGGTTCGGTTGGTGGTGAGGGAAGGGGAGGGGCGAGAGGAGGGGGCGTGGAGGAGGCATTGAACGACGGCGAGCTCCGCCGGAGGGAGGTGGCGGCGGAGATGGATCTGCAAGGGAGGAGGCGAGCTCTCTCCATCGGGCGAGACAGTGAGGAGACGGGGGATCTGGAATGGGATCGATGGATCTGAAACTGGAAAGAAAGGAGGCGGGGGGTGGATGCAAAATGACCATCTAGGGTTTCGGGGTTGGTGTGGAAGGGTTGAGGACGGCCGTTGGATCCGTGAGCATCCAACGGTGTTTGATGCACGATCCGCATGATACGTCCATAGACCAATCAGAATGTAGTACGACGTTATGACCATCTAAATTGGTCGTAGTTGACTAAAAATAATTTTTGAGTGCCCGAAATGAGTTTGTTTTGTGAAGGACCTACAATATATTTATTGCAAAATTGGACCAAATCAATTTTCTAAAATACTAGGCAATATTTAATGCACAATTGACCAAATGGTTGGGTTTCAAAAGTTTTTATCCACATCTGGTGAAAAAGACAAATTTCCGTCGATTCAGCTGGAAGCGGGTCAAATTTGAACTGTGGCTGCCTCATAGTTTGCTCTTTATTTTTTCCAAAAATCATTTCTAGGTACATAAGTATCTGTTTAATCAGAGAAACACCAAAAAAATTTCAAGATTCAACCACTAGCTAGGAACGGTCATTCCTGCCGTTTTGACCGCATTTTGAAATGGGCATAAAAAATTCAAAAACAATCAAAAATTGAGAAACCTTCGCATTGTGTCATCATATGTGGCCAAGTTCCCAGGAAAAATAACAAACTTGTAATACAGCAATTATTTTAAAAAAGTGTTCTCAGAAACGAGCTATCACGTGTGGAGATCAATGGCTTTCAAGCCAAATGATCAATCTTATGGCCACGTTCATGGCATAGTTTCTTCAAATGATCTCATATTGTGCACAAGGGTGCATATTGGAATGGCAAACAATGTTGCCTAAGGAAGTTTTCTTTTTCTTTGGACGAAAAAACCATTTTCCATTTTCCGAGTGCCCGAAAGGAGGTTTTTTGTGAATGACCTACCAAATAATTGTTGCAAAATTGGACCAAATCATTTTTCTAAAATACTAGGCCATATTTAATGCACAATTGACCAAATGGTTGGGTGTAAAAAGTTTTGATCCACCTCTTGTGAAAAAGACAAATTTCCGCTGATTCAGGTGGAAACGGGTCAAATTTGAACTGCAGCTGCCGCATAGTTTGCTATTTATTTTTTCCAAAAATCATTTCTAGGTACATAAGTATCTATTTAATCATAGAAACACCAAAAAAATTCCAAGATTCAACCACTAGCTAGGAACGGTCATTCCCGCGTTTTGACCCCATTTTGAATCGGGCATAAAAATTCAAAAAAATCAAAAAATTGGGAAACCTTCGCATTGTGTCATCATATGTGGCCAAGTTCCCAGGAAAAATAACAAACTTGTAATACAGCAATTATTTTAAAAAAGTGTTCTCAGAAATGAGCTATCATGCATGAAGATTCATGGCTTTCAAGCCAAATGATCAATCTTATGGTCACACTCATGGCATAGTTTGTTCAAATGATCTCATATTGTGCACAAGGGTGCATATTGGAATGGAAAACAATGTTGCCTAAGGTACTTTTTATTTTCTTTACACAGAAAATTCATTTTCCATTTTTCGGGTGCCCGAATTGAGTTCTTTTTGTGAAGGACCTACAGTATATTTGTTGCAAAATTGGACCAAATCAATTTTATAAAATACTAGGCCATATCTGATTCACAATTGACCAAATGGTTGGGTGTTAAATGCCTTGATCCACCTTTGGTGAAAAAGACAAATTCCCGCTGATTCAGTTGGAAGCGGGTCAAATTTGAACTGCGCCTGCCTCATAGTTTGCTCTTTATTTTTTCAAAAAATCATTTATAGATACATAAGTATCTATTTAATCAGGGAAACATCAAAAGTTTTCCAAGATTCAACCACTAGCTAGGAACGGTCAAACCCGTCGTTTTGACCGCATTTTGAAACGGGCATAAAAAATTCAACAAAAATCAAAAATTTGGAAAACCTTCGCATTGTGTCATTATATGTGACCAAGTTTTCAAGAAAAATAATAAACTTGTAATATGGCAATTATTTTAAAAAAGTGTTCTCACAAATGAGCTATCATGCGTGAAGATCCATGGCTTTCAAGCCAAATGATCAATCTTCTGGCCACATTCATGGCATAGTTTGTTCAAATGATCTCATATTATGCACAAGGCTGCATATTGGAATGGCAAACAATGTTGCCTAAGGGACTTTTTATTTTCTTTGCACGGAAAATTCATTTTCCATTTTCCGAGTGCCCGAATTGAGTTCTTTTTGTGAAGGACCTAGCATATATTTGTTGCAAAATTGGACAAAATCATTTTTATAAAATATTAGGCCATATTTAATGCATAATTGACAAAATGGTTTGGTGTCAAAAGTTTTGATCCATCACTTGTGAAAAAGACAAATTTCTGCTGATTTAGTAGGAAGCGGGTCAATTTTGAACTGCATCTACCTTATTGTTTGCTCTTTATTTTTTCCAAAAATCATTTCTAGTTACATAAGTATCTATTTAATCATAAATACATGGTTTGGTGGCGATACATCGAGGTTTGGATGTGGCCCAGGGCCCTAACTCCAAAGCGCATAAACTCGCATGCCCGCCGCGTGGTCACCACGTGACCTTGGCGTTGACATGCGTTCTGGGAGGCCTAGGCATGTCTAGCGGGTTGGGCACTCTCCGGGTAGGTGCTAGGAAGAAAATTACAACAGAAGAATCTCACGAGGAGACCGACTTATGCTCAAAGATGAATTAGCAGCCAAGTGTTTGATTGGCAGTACGAGAAATGCACATGGCCAATGGGCGTGAGTTTTTGCTGAGGATGATCATCTACTAAGAATAATGTCTTCGCAAATTTTCAGATCAAAAGGAGGATCCTAGGTGGTACTTGCTTTGCAAAGTACCACATTGGACAGAAATATGAATGTTGAAGCTGGGCTCAAAATAATGAATGGATTGAGCTGAAATTTGGTGGAGGATGGTTATTTGGGCATTGGAAAGCACCGTAGAAAATTGATACCATTTTGACATGCCAAAGTGGTACTTCCTTCACAATGCTCTTCTATGGACAGAAACTTGGGAAAACTAGTGAGAGAAATTGGATGAATGAAATGAGCTCAAATTTGGTGTAGGTAAGTTACATAGGTATGGTTATGCCTTGGTAGATTTTCAGATCATTTGGGTAAGCCTAGATAGTACTTACTTCACAAAGCTTCTCTCGAGGTAGAAACTTTGGAAATTTCCTGAGAAAGATTTACTAGGAAAATGGAGCTGAATATTATCATGTGACAATGATTTGGGTATGGAAGAGTGCCCAAAGAGTTTGAGGTTAATAGGAGGGGTCTAGATAACACTTGCTTTGCAACGTCCCAATCTGGCCATAAAATATAAATTGAACCTGGGCTCACATAGTTAATTTGCCTAAGCTGCAATTTGGAGCAGGGTGATAATTTGGGCATATGAAGGAACTATATAAATTTCATGTCATTTGGATATATAAAAAAGGTACTTCCTTCACAATGCTTCTAGGTGGACAAAAACTTTGGAAATTTGCCGAGCAAGATTTGCCAGGAAAATGGAGCTGAATTTTGTCATGCGGCAATGATTTGGATAGGAAAGAGTGCCCAAGAATTCCGAGGGCAATCAAGAATATATAAATAGCACTTCCTTCATAAAGTGATGTTGTGAACAGAATAGGAAAATGAATATTGTTGAATTATTTTTGAACTAGGAAAGGAAGTATTTTTACATATTTGACGAAGATATGACCCAAAGAATTTATGAGATTTTTTTGGGAATTTTCGGAATGACAGAAATATAGGTTGCTTCACAACCTAGGGCAAAAATTGACACATGGACATGACACATAGGCAAAACTGATGAGGTGGCGCCAAGTCATACCAATCCACCACAATTAACAAGGTTATGACCATCTATATTGGTCATGATTAGCTAGAAATAAGGCAGCGGACTAGTGCTATCTGCTTTATGACCATTTCGTGTAAGGAAATTACGACCTTTCTAACCAAAATGGTCGCAATGGTTTAGGGTTTGGAGCCCCCCGAACAGCTTTTGACCAATTGGTCTAAAATGGTCATAGATTTATGACCAATTCTTCCAGGGTCACTGACAGAAGGTCATAAGTTGACATATTTCTTGTAGTGGTTTTCCGCCGGTTTTTCGTTCGGTTTTTCTTTAGATTCGTTTTTTTAAATCGGTTTATTTTCTGGTTTAGTTTATTTAGCAAGCGTTCATTCGCTCGTTCGTTCATTTTAACGAACACGTTCACCGCTTAGTTACAGAAAATGAACGTTCGTTTGTTAATCTGTTCGTCGTTTTTCTTTTTCTCAGATTTTCCGCGATTATTTCTAATCGCGATTCCAGATCCGATTTTCGTTCTAGTATAACTTTTCGCTCGTTTATCGGAATCAGGCGATTCAAGTGCCTGGAGTTTCATCTCGAAACCCTCTTTCCATTTAGCGAACTCAAACAAGTTTTTGCTTCTGTAAAATTTGACATAGATCCAGATTAGTAAACGAAGTTTATTTCTTTCGCTGTTTGACGTTCGTTCCTTCGTTCAATTTGATTCTTTTTGCAAACCGGAGTTCTTAAGTTGAACTTTCTGGTTAGATCTCTTATTTGAGTTTTACCTGTGTATTAGTTGAGTACTCATTGTATGCTTGTTTGTTTGCGATAGAGTACCCGGAGTGCGCCGCTTGCTACTTCGAATCGCTAGGTTTCGCGGATCATCAGCAAGGCAAGTAACACTTTGATCATACCTCCTACTACCCAGTTTTATTGCATTAGATCAATCCTCGAACATTGCATGAATACGATCAAATTAAATTGTGGGTTTTGGGAAGTAGATGAGGTAGTACCTATTGCCTGTTTTATTATCAAACCTTTGGGAGTTACTTCTACGTTTGCTTATATTGACATGCTATGCTAGTAGACGTGGATTGGGTGAGTGTATCCATAACAGATGTGAGATTGTTAAATTAACGGTTTATCTAAGGTGGCAACTTAAACACACATCTGGGTGGATTGAGGCACCTGGGTATTCTAGCGATTGCATTTTTTCTTTATGGACGGCCACCCAAGCTCAAAGGGATCATGAGATTATTCATACTAGAAACTTCCGTGTGCAGCCACAAGCTACTATGGGCTCTAGCATAGTTGACTAAGTCGTGCGAACTCTTACAGTGGTAGACTAGCAGATGTAGGGGATGTAGGTTGGTACGGTCTACCCGTTCGTAAGGTGCTAGCACTTCTGAAAGACTATGTCTCGGTCATCCGTTTCTCAAACATCATGTAGTGCGAGAATCCCAACAAAGGAGATCGAGTCTTGTGGGGAAAAGTGCGCAAACCTCTGCAGAGTGTATAAACTAATCATGGTTAGCCGTGTCCCCGGTTATGGATAACTTGAGTATCTAGTACTTGGATTATCATGTGAATCTCATCATGTTACTTTACTTAATATTGTTGGGTTTTAATGATGATGCTTAATAGGGATTGAGAGGGTGTCTACACTCTCAATGTTTAACAACCACCATGATAGTTAAAAAAATTATTCCTTTGCAGTAGGGAAAAATTGGCTTTACGCAAAACTGTAACCATAGAGCTTTCCACCATCCAAATATGCATGTAGTATAGCTTTATTCTTCCATTACTCTCTATGTGTTACATTGCCAGCATATTCCATGTGCTGACCCGTTTTCAGGATACAACGTTCATGTTGCAGACTTTTTAGAAAACGAGTAAGGTGCCTTTAGTTCGTGGTTCTATACTCAGTGATGTCGTTGGAGTTGATGGACTCACTTATCTTCCAAGTCTTCCGCCGTTATCATTATTAGATGGCCTTAAGCCATATTTATTGTATTAAGTTCTCTTTTGAGACATTCGATGTAATAAGTGTGTGATTGCTACTCTGTTATAAATCCTTCAAGTAATATGCATGTCAGCATTACCGATCCAGGGATGACACTGATGCACAGAGATCAGACTGGTTGAGGTTGGGTCGCTACACTAGCTAAAAAGAATTAAAGAAAAGCGCTTGTTAGGAGACAACCCAATTTTTACCCTTACTGCTTTTGTGTGTTTACATGATTAATATACTGTAGTAATCATGTTTTATAGCTTTTGTTTCAATAAAGTGCCAAGTAAGACCTTTGGGAAGACTTGGGTGAAAGTTAATGTGATCTTGCTGTAAAAAATAGAAACTTTGTGCTCACGAGATTAGCTTCCATTTTTTACATAAGAGTGGTTTGGTGCTGATTATTTTTGCAGAAGATTAATAGACAAATTCCTCACATCCACCAATTTATTTCATAATGTTTTGAGTAGCAGAAGTATGGTTGGTGTTCAGATCATTACAGATTGTTCTGTTTCTGACATATTCTGTTTTCATTGCATAGTTTGCTTGTTTTCTAGTTTCTATGACTTATATTTCTCAATATAAATTGTAGAAATGATATGGTACAATAGGCATTGTGTGAGAATAATTATGAGTCTTGTCTTTGACAGTACCACAATGAATGGTTTACTCTTTATCAAACTAACCTGTCTCATGAAGTTCCATTAAGTTTTGTGTGATTGAAGTTTTCAAGCTTTGGGTGAGATATCGATATGAGGAGAATAAGGAGTGGAAAGACCCTAAGCTTGGGGATGCCCAAGGCATCCCAAGGTAATATTCAAGGAAGATTCAAGCGCCTAAGCTTGGGGATGCCCCGGAAGGCATCCTCTCTTTCGTCTTCAAAAACTATCGGTATACCTTACTCAGAGCTATATTTTTATTCGTCACATGATATGTGTTTTGCTTGGAGCATATTTTAAATTTTACTTGATGTTTGAATAAAATCATTGGATCTGAAATCTTAAATGAAAAAGAATCCTCCCATGGCTAGTTAATTATTTGACTACTCAGTGTCCTTCACTCATATCTTATTGGAGTAGTTTGTCATTTACTCACGTGCTTCACATATATCCTATGAGTAAATGGTTGAATGAATTGAATATCATAAATCTTAATTTATATATGTTTCATATGCTTATACCATGGGGAGTAATGACTTCACATAGAATAAGTATAGTTAGTAAACTTATTGAAAGTTAGCAAACGTAGAATTGGTCACTTGAACAATTCATGAAAGAATATTGAAGGAAGAGAGATTTCACATATAAATATACTATCTTGGAAATCTTTTGTTATTGTGAGCACTCATTAAAATATGACATGGTAATAGGTTGATGTCGGACAAGGAAGACAACGTAATGGGTTATGTTTTCTTATATCTGAAATAAAGTATATTGTCTTGGATCATCCAACATGTTGAGCTTGCTTTTCCCCCTCATGCTAGCCAAATTCTTTGCACCAAGTAGAGATACTACTTGTGCTTCCAAACATTCCTTAAACTAGTTTTGCCATGAGAGTCCACCATACCTTCCTATGGATTGAGTAAGATCCTTCAAGTAAGTTGTCATCGGTGCATGCAATAAAAATTTCCCTCTAAATATGTATGATCTATTAATGTGGAGAAAATAAGCTTTATACGATCTTGTGATGTGGAAGAAATAAAAGCGATGGACTGCATAATAAAGGTCCATATCACAAGTGGCAATATAAAGTGACGTTCTTTTGCATTAAGATTTTGTGCATCCAACCATAAAAGTGCATGACAACCTCTGCTTCCCTCTGCGAAGGGCCTATCTTTTACTTTTATCTTCTACCTTATGCAAGAGTCATGGTGATCTTCACCTTTCCTTTTTACATTTTATCCTTTGGCAAGCACATTATGTTGGAAAGATCCTAATATATATATCCAATTGGATGTAAGTTATCATGAACTATTAGTGTTGACATTACCCTTGAGGTAAAAGGTTGGGAGGCGAATCTATAAGCCCCTATCTTTCTCTGTGTCTGATTAAAACTTTGAACCCATAAATATCACATGAGTGTTAGAAATTGTGAAGGATTAAATGATGGTTGAGTATGTGTAGTTTGCTAAATCAAAGCTCTGACATAGACCCTTCCTGAAAATAAAATGAATTGCAATTGTTTGATGACTGAGAATATAGTTCGTTATTTTCAAGAAAGTTTATGATCTATACTTTGACATGTGAATAGCTTGTTACTTGATCATGAAAAGTTTTATGAAAAGGAGCTACTGTTATGATATATAATGATGCTAGAAAAAGTGATTGGAACTATCATTGATGAAACATATGCAGTTGCTAGCATTCACACTTCATAAATTATTTCTTTTATCATTTACCTACTCGAGGATGAGCAGGAATTAAGCTTGGGGATGCTGATACGTCTCCAACGTATCTATAATTTATGAAGTATTCATGCTATTATATTATCAACCTTGGATGTTTTATATGCATTTATATGCTATTTTATATGATTTTTGGGAGTAACCTATTAACCTAGAGCCCAGTGCCAGTTTCTGTTTTTTCCTTGTTTTCAGTTTTATAGAAAAGGAATATCAAACTGAGTCCAATTAACGTGCCAATTTTTGACGATTTTTTATGGACCAAAAGAAGACCCCGGAGTAAAAGAGTTGGGCCAGAAGAGTCTCGGGGCGTCCATGAGGGTGGGGGCGCACACCCCCCCCCCCCAGGCGCGTGGGCCTGCCTCGTGGATGACTCGGGCACCTCCTTGACGTGAGACCGACGCCAAAAATTCATATAAATACAGAAACCTCCAGAAAATAACCTAGATCGGGAGTTCCACCGCAAAAGCCTCCGTAGGCACCGAAAACCAATCTAGGCCCTCTCTGGCACCCTGCCGGAGGGGGCCATCATCACCGGAGGGCATGGAGGAGGATCCCAGAGGGGCCATTATCGCCATGAAGGCCAAGGACCAGAGGGAGAACCTCTCCCCATCTCGGGGGGAGGGCCATGGAGGAGGAAGAACAAGGGGGAGAACCTCTCCTCCTCTCTCTCGGTGGCATCGGAGTGCCATCGGGAGGGGAATCATCGCCGCGGTGATCGTCTTCATCAACATCACCACCATCATCACCATCCTCATCTCTTTTACGCGGTCCACTCTCCCGCACCCCGCTGTAATCCCTACTTCAACATGGTTCTTTATGCCACATATTATGATCTAATGATGTGTTGCCATCCTATGATGTTTTGAGTAGATATCCTTTGTCTTTGGGTTGATTGATGATCTAGATTGGTATGAGTTGTATGTTTTACTTTGGTGTTGTCCTATGGTGCCTTCCGTGTCGCGCAAGCGTGAGGGATTCCCGTTGTAGGGTGTTGCAATACGTTCATGATTCGCTTATAGTGGGTTGGTGAGTGACTGAAACACAAACCC
The DNA here is from genome assembly GCF_018294505.1 of Triticum aestivum. Lineage (NCBI taxonomy): Eukaryota > Viridiplantae > Streptophyta > Magnoliopsida > Poales > Poaceae > Triticum > Triticum aestivum. Next base: position 473,733,728 of record NC_057797.1, on the reverse strand, counting down.
GAGTAATGGGGTTGTTGCGTATGGGAATAAAGAGGACTTGATGCTTTAATGCTATGGTTGGGTTTTACCTTAATGATCTTTAGTAGTTGCGGATGCTTGCTAGAGTTCCAATCATAAGTGCATATGATCCAAGTAGAGAAAGTATGTTAGCTTATGCCTCTCCCTCATAACTGCAATAGTGATTACAGGTCTTGTTAACAATTGCCTAGGACAATTCCGCACACCGATCCACCATTATTCCACACTCCATATTTATAATATTTAGTAATATATTCTAACTTTATGATAACAACACATACTTTTATATTTTAGCTCTCCGATAGCATACAAAGTTATCGACTTCATACCCACAACGTAGTTTTATTTCTCGTTTCTAGTTGGAAGCAAACATTCGGTGTACGTAGAGTCGTATCAGTGGCAGATAGGGCTTGAGAGAATATTGATCTTAGCTTTAGAAATTTCTATGATGATTCCCTGCACTTGGGGATTATCACTCATCGCTACGTGGAGCTGGACCGATGAGCTCCAGCGTGCTACCGACGAGGAGCTCTGATGGGTGCCCAACGTAATGGCAAGATTGTTCGCGCACGTCTGTCAGTAAGAGGTAGATCATCACGTCAACCGTTGCAAGGCAAAGGAGGCAGAGTACTATCTCTGCTCCGGGAAGCCGCCGCACAACAGGGAGCTGCTGGCGAGGAGCTACCGGAACACTGGCCCCTAAGGAGGGATTATTAGTTTAAGTATTGTTCGTTTTCAATTTTTATGCATTGTACCTAGTAGTTAAGTATCATCATGTATATGTGATGATATTATATATATATATATGATGAACTACTGAACAATTAATACATATATATATTATGAATTTCATATTTCTATCTGCTTTCGTACTAATTTCTATCTAGCTGTTACCATTGATACGTCTCCAACGTATCTATTATTTTTGATTGCTCCATTCTATATTATCTTTTGTTTTGGACATTATTGGGCTTTATTATTCACTTTTATATTATTTTTGGGACTAACCTACTAACCGGAGGCCCAGCCCAGAATTGCTGTTTTTTTTGCCTATTTTAGGGTTTCGAAGAAAAGGAATATCAAACGGAGTCTAGACGGAATAAAACCTTCGAGAACGTGATTTTTGGAATGAACAAGATCCAAGAGACTTGGACCCTACATCAAGCAACCAACAGGGAGGCCACGAGGTAGGGGCGCACCTACCCCCCCCCCCCCAGGCGCGCCCTCCACCCTCGTGGGCCCCCTGTTGCTCCACCGACGTACTCCTTCCTCCTATATATACCTACGTACCCCCAAACAATCAGATACGGAGCCAAAACCCTAATTCCACCGCCGTAACTTTCTGTATCCACGAGATCCCATCTTGGGGCCTGTTCCGGAGCTCCGCCGGAGGGGGCATCGATCACGGAGGGCTTCTACATCAACACCATAGCCTCTCCAATGAAGTGTGAGTAGTTTACTGCAGACCTTCGGGTCCATAGTTATTAGCTAGATGGCTTCTTCTCTCTTTTTGGGTCTCAATACAAAGTTTTCCCCCTCTCTTGTGGAGATCTATTCGATGTAATCTTCTTTTGTGGTGTGTTTGTTGAGACCGATGAATTGTGGGTTTATGATCAAGTTTACCTATGAACAATATCTGAATCTTCTCTGAATTCTTTTATGTATGATTGGTTATCTTTGCAAGTCTCTTTGAATTATCAGTTTGGTTTAGCCTACTAGATTGATCTTTCTTGCAATGGGAGAAGTGCTTAGCTTTGGGTTCAATCTTGCGGTGTCCTTTCCCAGTGACAGTAGGGGCAGCAAGGCACGTATTGTATTGTTGCCATCGAGGATAACAAGATGGGGTTTTTATCATATTGCATGAATTTATCCCTCTACATCATGTCATCTTGCTTAAGGCGTTACTCTGTTCTTATGAACTTAATACTCTAGATGCATGCTGGATAGCGGTCGATGTGTGGAGTAATAGTAGTAGATGCAGGCAAGAGTCGGTCAACTTGTCTCGGACGTGATGCCTATATACATGATCATACCTAGATATTCTCATAACTATGCTCAATTCTGTCAATTACTCAATAGTAATTTGTTCACCCACCGTAAAATACTTATGCTCTTGAGAGAAGCCACTAGTGAAACCTATGGCCCCCGTGTCTATCTTCATCATATTAATCTTCCAACACTTGTTATTTCCTTTGCTTTTTTACTTTGCTTTTATTTTACTTTGCATCTTTATCATAAAAATACCAAAAATATTTTCTTATCATATCTATCAGATCTCACTCTCGTAAGTGACCGTGTAGGGATTGACAACCCCTTATCGCGTTGGTTGCGAGGATTTATTTGTTTTGTGTAGGTGCGAGGGACTGGCGCGTAGCCTCCTACTGGATTGATACCTTGGTTCTCAAAAACTGAGGGAAATACTTACGCTACTTTGCTGCACCACCCTTTCCTCTTTAAGGGAAAACCAACGCAAGTGCTGAAGAGGTAGCAAGAAGGATTTCTGGCGCCGTTGCCAGGGAGATTCGCGCCAAGTCAAGTCAAGATTTGACTCCCGACAACGAGCCATTTCTGGCGCCGTTGCCGGGGAGGTCTACGCAAAAGTCAACATACCAAGTACCCATCACAAACCCTTATCTCCCGCGTTACATTATTTGCCATTTGCCTCTCGTTTTCCTCTCCCCCACTTCACCCTTGCCGTTTTATTCTCCCTCTCTCTCTCTATCCTCCCTCTCTTTCTCTATTTGCCTCTTTTTTGCCCGTTCCTCGTTTGCTTGTGTGTTGGATTGCTTGCTTGTCATGATGGCTCAATATAACACTAAATTGTGTGACTTTCCCAATACCAACAATAATGATTTTATTAGCACTCCGATTGCTCCTCTTACCGATGCTGAATCTTGTGAAATTAATGCTGCCTTGCTGAATCTTGTCATGAAAGATCCGTTTTCCGGCCTTCCTAGTGAAGATGCCGCTACCCATATAAATAGCTTCGTTGATTTGTGTGATATGCAAAAGAAGAAAGACGTGGATAATGATATTGTTAAATTGAAGCTATTTCCTTTTTCGCTTAGAGATCATGCTAAGGCTTGGTTTTTGTCTTTGCCTAAAAATAGTATTGATTCTTGGAATAAGTGCAAAGATGCTTTTATCTCTAAGTATTTTCCTCCCGCTAAGATCATCTCTCTTAGAAATGATATTATGAATTTTAAGAAACTTGATCATGAACATGTTGCACAAGCTTGGGAGAGGATGAAATTAATGATACGTAATTGCCCTACGCATGGTTTGAATTTTTGGATGATTATACAAAAAATTTATGCCGGATTGAATTTTGCTTCTAGAAATCTTTTAGATTCGGCCGCGGGAGGCACTTTTATGGAAATCACTTTAGGAGAAGCTACTAAACTCCTAGATAATATTATGGTTAATTATTCTCAATGGCACACTGAAAGATCTACTAATAAGAAAGTGCATGCGATATAAGAAATTAATGTTTTGAGTGGAAAGATGGATGAACTTATGAGATTATTTGCTAATAAAAGTGTTTCTTCTGATCCTAATGATATGCCTTTGTCTACTTTGATTGAGAATAATATTGAATCTATGGATGTTAATTTTGTTGGTAGGAACAATTTTGGTAACAATGCGTATAGAGGAAACTTTAATCCTAGGACTTATCCTAGCAATTCCTCTAATAATTATGGTAATTCCTACAACAATTCTTATGGAAATTATAATAAGATGCCCTCTGATTTTGAATCTAATATTAAAGAATTTATTACTTCGCAAAAGAATTTTAATGCTTTGATTGAAGAAAAATTGCTTAAGATTGATGAGTTGGCTAGGAACATTGATAGAATTTCTCTTGATGTTGATTCTTTGAAACTTAGATCTATTCCTCCTAAGCATGATATCAATGAGTCTCTCAAAGCCATGAGAATTTCCATTGATGAGTGCAAATAAAGAACCACTAGGATGTGTGCTAAGAAAGATACCTTTATAAGAGCGTGTTCTTCTAGTTTCCATGAAAATAAAGATGAAGATATAAAAGTTATTGATGTGTCCCCTATTAAATCTTTGTTTTGCAATATGAATCTTGGTAATGATGGGACTGAATATGATCCACCTTTACCTAGAAGGCTTCCAAAAATTCGGAGTTTTTAGATCTTGATGCTAAATTTGATAAAAGTGGGATTGAAGAGATCAAAACTCTAGATGTTAATGAACCTACTATTTTGGATTTCAAGTAATTTAATTATGATAGCTGCTCTTTGACAGATTGTATTTCCTTGTTTCAATCCGTGCTAAATTCTCCTCATGCTTATAGTCAAAATAAAGCTTTTACCAAACATATCGTTGATGCTTTGATGCAATCTTATGAAGAAAAACTTGAGTTGGAAGTTTCTATCCCTAGAAAACTTTATGATGAGTGGGAACCAACTATTATTATTAAAATTAAATATCATGAATGCTATGCTTTGTGTGATTTGGGTTCTAGTGTTTCCACGATTCCAAAGACTTTGTGCAATTTGTTAGGTTTCCGTGATTTTGATGATTGCTCTTTAAACTTGCACCTTGTGGATTCCACTATTAAGAAACCTATGGGAATAATTAATGATGTTTTTATTGTTGCAAATAGGAATTATGTGCCCGTAGATTTTATCGTTCTTGATATAGATTGCAATCCTTCATGTCCTATTATTCTTGGTAGACCTTTCCTTAGAACGATTGGTGCAATTATTGATATGAAGGAAGGAAATATTAGATTCCAGTTTCCGTTAAGGAAAGGCATGGAACACTTCCTTAGAAAGAAAACTAAATTACCTTATGAATCTATTATGAGAGCCACTTATGGATTACCTACCAAAGATGGCAATACCTAGATCTATTCTTGCTTTTTATGCCTAGCTAGGGGCGTTAAACGATAGCGCTTGTTGGGAGGCAACCCAATTTTATTTTTATTCCTTGATTTTTGCTCCTGTTTAGTAATAAATAATTTATATAGCCTATGTTTTGGTTGCGTTTTTTGTGTTTAATTAGTGTTTGTACCAAGTAGAACCGTTGGGAAGACTTGGGGAAAGTCTTGTTAATCTTGCTGTAAAAAACAGAAGCTTCAGCGCTCACGAGAACTGCTGCCATTTTTATTTGGAAAGTGCTATTTAGTTAATTCTTTTTGAAGATGATTAAAAGATCAATTCCTCACGTCCAGAAATTTATTTTAGAATTTTTGGGGTTCCAGATCTTGCTCTAGCTACAGATTACTACAGACTGTTCTGTTTTTGACAGATTCTGTTTTTCGTGTGTTGTTTGCTTATTTTGATGAATCTATGCCTAGTAAAATAGTTTATAGACCATATAGAAGTTGGAATACAGTAGGTTTAACACCAGTATAAATAAATAATGAGTTCATTATAGTACCTTGAAGTGGTCTTTTGTTTTCTTTCGCTAACGGAGCTCACGAGATTTTCTACTTTAAGTTTTGTGTTGTGAAGTTTTCAAGTTTTGGGTAAGGATTTGATGGATTATGGAACAAGGAGTGGAAAGAGCCTAAGCTTGGGGATTACCATGGAACCCCCAAGATAATCTAAGTACACCTAAAAGCCAAAGCTTGGGGATGCCCCGGAAGGCATCCCCTCTTTCATCTACTTCTATCGGTAACTTTACTTGGAGCTATATTTTTATTCACCACATGATATGTGTTTTTCTTGGAGCGTCTTGTATGATTTGAGTCTTTGCTTTTTAGTTTACCACAGTCATATTTGCTGTACACACCTTTTGAGAGAGACACACATGATTCAGAAATTATTAGAATATATACTCTGTGTGCTTCACTTATATCTTTTGAGTTATATAGTTTTGCTCTAGTACTTCACTTATATCTTTTAGAGCACGGTGGTGGATTTGTTTTATAGAAAATATTGATCTCTCATGCTTCACTTAGATTATTTTGAGAGTCTTAAATAGCATGGTAATTTGCTTAAATAATCCTAATATGCTAGGTATACAAGATTAGTAAAAACTTTCTTATGAGTGTGTTGAATACTATGAGAAGTTTGATACTTGATAATTGTTTTGAGATATGGAGATGGTGATATTAGAGTCATGATAGTTGAGTAGTTGTGAATTTTAGAAATACTTGTGTTAAAGCTTTTGATTCCCGTAGCATGCACGTATGGTGAACCGTTATGAGATGAAGTCGGAGCATGATTTATTTATTGATTGTCTTCCTTATGAGTGGCGCTCGGGGACGAGCGATGGTCTTTTCCTACCAATCTATCCCCCTAGGAGCATGCGCATAATACTTTACTTTGATAACTTGTAGATTTTTGCAATAAGTATATGAGTTCTTTATGACTAACGTTGAGTCCATGGATCATACGCACTCTCACCCTTCCACCATTCCTAGCCTCTCTAATACCGCGCACCTTTTGCCGATATCATACACCCACCATATACCTTCCTCGAAACAGCCACCATACCTACCTATCATGGAATTTCCATAGCCATTCCAAGATATATTGCCATGCAACTATCCACCGTTCCGTTTACTATGACACGCTCCATCATTGCCATATTGCTTTGCATGATCATGTAGTTGACATTGTATTTGTGGCAAAGCCACCGTTCATAATTCTTTCATACATGTCACTCTTGATTCATTTCATATCCCGGTACACCGCCGGAGGCATTCACATAGAGTCATATTTTGTTCTAAGTATCGAGTTGTAATTCTTGAGTTGTAAGTAAATAAAAGTGTGATGATCATCATTATTAGAGCATTGTTCCAAGTGAGGAAAGGATTATGGAGACTATGATTCCCCCACAAGTCGGGGTGAGACTACGGACGAAAAAAGAGGCCATAAAAAAAGAGAAGGCCCAAATAAAAAAATGAGAGAAAAAGAGAGAAGGGACAATGCTACTATCCTTTTACCACACTTGTGCTTCAAAGTAGCACCATGATCTTCATGATAGAGAGTCTCCTTTGTTATCACTTTCATATACTAGTGGGAATTTTTCATTATAGAACTTGGCTTGCATATTCCAATGATGGGATTCCTCAAAGTGCCCTAGGTCTTCGTGAGCAAGCAAGTTGGATGCACACCCACTGAGTTTCTTTTTGAGCTTACATATACTTATAGCTCTAGTGCATCCGTTGCATGGCAATCCCTACTCACTCACATTGATATCTATTGATGGGCATCTCCATAGCCCGTTGATACGCCTAGTTGATGCGAGACTATCTTCTCCCTTTTTGTCTTCTCCACAACCACCATTCTATTCCACCTAAAGTGTTATGTCCATGGCTCACGCTCATGTATTGCGTGAAGATTGAAAAAGTTTGAGAATGTCAAAAGTATGAAACAATTGCTTGGCTTGTAATCGGGGTTGTGCATGATTTAAATACTTTGTGTGGTGAAGATAGAGCATAGCCAGACTATATGATTTTTTAGGGATAACTTTCTTTGGCCATGTTATTTTGGAGAGACATAATTGCTTAGTTAGTATGCTTGAAGTATTATTATTTCTATGTCAATATTAAACTTCTGTCTTGAATCTTTCGGATATGAATATTGATACCACAATTAAGAAGAATTACATTGAAATTATGCCAAGTAGCATTCCACATCAAAAATTCTGTTTTTATCATTTACCTACTCGAGGACGAGCAGGAATTAAGCTTGGGGATGCTTGATACATCTCCAACATATCTATAATTTTTGATTGCTCCATGCTATATTATCTTCTGTTTTGGACATTATTGGGCTTTATTATTCACTTTTATATTATTTTTGGGACTAACCTACTAACGGAGGCCCAGCCCAGAATTGTTGTTTTTTGCCTATTTTAGGGTTTCAAAGAAAAGGAATATCAAACGGAGTCCAAACGGAATAAAACCTTCGGGAACGTGATTTTTGAAACAACCAAGATCCAGGAGACTTGGACCCTACGTCAAGCAACCAACAGGGAGGCCACGAGGAAGGGGGCGCGCCTACCCCCCCCCCAGGCGCGCCCTCCACCCTCGTGGGCCCCCTGTTGCTCCACCGACGTACTCCTTCCTCCTATATATACCTACGTACCCCCAAACGATCAGATATGGAGCCAAAACCCTAATTCCACCGCCGTAACTTTCTGTATCCATGAGATCCCATCTTGGGGCCTGTTTCGGAGCTCCGCTAGAGGGGGCATCGATCACGGAGGACTTCTACATCAACACCATAGCCTCTCCGATGAAGTGTGAGTAGTTTACTTCAGACCTTTGGGTCCATGGTTATTAGCTAGATGGCTTCTTCTCTCTTTTTGGATCTCAATATAAAGTTCTCCCCCTCTCTTGTGGAGATCTATTCGATGTAATCTTCTTTTGCGATGTGTTTGTTGAGACCGATGAATTGTGGGTTTATGATCAAGTTTATCTATGAACAATATTTGAATCTTCTCTCAATTCTTTTATGTATGATTGGTTATCTTTGCAAGTCTCTTCGAATTATCAGTTTGGTTTGGCCTACTAGATTGATCTTTCTTGAAATGGGAGAAGTGCTTAGCTTTGGGTTCAATATTGCGGTGTCCTTTCCCAGTGACAGTAGGGGCAGCAAGGCATGTATTGTATTGTTCCCATCGAGGATAACAAGATGGGGTTTTATCATATTGCATGAATTTATCCCTCTACATCATGTCATCTTGCTTAAGGCGTTACTCTGTTCTAATGAACTTAATACTCTAGATGCATGCTGAATAGCGGTCGATGTCTGGAGTAATAGTAGTAGATGCAGGCAGGAGTCGGTCTACTTGTCTCGGACGTGATGCCTATGTCGGGAAAACTGATCCGCGAACACCTATGGGGCCGGCGGACCGGGCCCCTTTCGGTTCGGCGGGGGGCGGAGATCGCACGAAGAGCAGATCGAGGCGAGGCACACGAGCAGTTTACCCAGCTTCGGAGCTCTCCGGAGAGATAACACTCCTACTGCTGCTTGTCTGGTTGTATTATCTGGTGTTCTTGCTCTCGAGAGAGAGAGCGTGATGTTTTCTGGGCTACGAATGAATCGAAGCAAACTGTCCGAACCTCCTCTACGTTGCGCATGGGCCTCCTTTTATATGCTAAAGGGGTCACCGACAGGTGGCAACGCAGAGGAGGGTAAAAACATAAAAAGGGAGGTAGTTGATACAGTTACTTGTACAGTGCACCCTACCTAACCCTGACAGCAGGGGACAAGGGCATTACAATGCCCGTCTGAGTCGCCCGAACAGTGCAGAAAAGGACCGTTAGGGGCGCCACCGTTTGCCACGATGGCGGTCTTGTCAGCTTCGCATGCCACTGTGCACCGCTGGCTGCACAGCCTCCCGCCACGCGCGCCCAGAGAAGCCCCCAGAGCGACACGTTGGTGGATGCGTTGGAGCATGGGCGCAGAGTGGCCGCCTGCCGCGGCAAGCGCCTTGCCGCTGTTGTTATCTTGTCGGGTCCAGAAGCTCGTCGCTCACTGGGCCTCGGGGTACCTTGTTTAGCCTTCCCGGCAGCTCCTCTTGCCGGGGCCTTGTTGCCTTGCCGGAGCGCGTGGCGCGTCGCGGCAAGTTCCTTGGAGCGCCTTGGTTGGCCTTCCCGGCAAGCTCCTCTTGCCGGGGCCTTGTCTCTTTAGCTTAAATACTTTGTTCTTGGATGGCTCCAAGGGAACCTTGGGGGATCTTGGCATTCGCCCGGCAAGCCTTGCCGCGGGGTGCTGCAACTGCCCATGCACAAGTTCGGGGTACTAGGGTACCCCTATTCTAGTACACCGATAGGAGCCCCCGGGCCTGGGCCAGACACGGTGCCGAGCGCTGTTGGGCCAGGCCCAAGTCAGGGCACGGGCACACGCGGACTGGGCCACACCGAATCTTGCTCCATATCCACCGCGCTCTCCCATAACGGCACGCGTTGAATGCGGCACCGTGGGAGAGATCGTGGGTGGTTGTTTATTTGGAAGGCCGAAACGTCCGCCCCGTCCCTCTTTATAAGCAGAGGAAACAGGGGCAGTTCGTTCCCCCTCGCTGGTTGCTGCTACTTCATCTTCAATAAACTCCGCCGCTCCCCCCTTCTTCTCGAAGCTGAGAGAGGAGCGCTCCGCCCCCCATTGCCACCAGCATCACCAACGCCGTCGACCTTCCCCACCACCTCCGCCATGGCCCCGAAAGCCGACAAGGGAAAGGGCGTGAAGTCGGCTGAGGCGCAGCGGCTCGTGGCGCTGCGGAAGGAGCGGGCGATCTTCACCCCCCAGCTCGGGGTGCAAGAGCTGAGGGAGTACTTCTACCTCTTTTGGGCGACGGAGACGCGTGCGCATCCGCGCACGGGGGTACTCCCGGCCGCTGCTTCGGAGTTGGCTCCAAACGGGTACCCGTTCTTCGCGCTATTCTTCTATTGCGGGCTCTGCCCGCCCTTCTCGGAGTTCTTCTGTGATATCATGAACACATATGGCGTCCGCCTCCTTGACTTCACCCCCAACGCTGTCCTGACCATGGCAGTTTTCGCACATTTGTGCGTAAACTTTGTCAGAGTCCACCCTATTGTTGCCCTTTTCCGCCACTTCTTCATACCTCGGGTAGAGAGAGGAGAGCCGCTTGCCGGAGGGATTGCCTGGATCTCGAGAGTCGGCAAGAAAGAGGCGTACTTGGAGGGTGAGCTCCGCAGCAAGTGGGAGGAGTGGAGAGCGGAGTGGTGCTGGATCGTTGAGGAGAATCCGCAGCCCTTCACCGCCGACGAGAGGCTGAAGATCGCCATCACTAGGATTCTTCGCCACAGGCTTGCCGGGCTCACCGTAGGTGCTGTCGGGGCAGATTTCCTCCGCCGCCGCATTGCCCCCCTGCAGGAGAGGGGGAGGCCTGCTTGGGAATTCAAGAATTCGGCGGACATCATGAGGCTACGGCCGGGCCTCAACTACAACTTCACCGTCTTGGAGCTGGATGCAATGCTCTTGGAGTTATTCAAACGCGACCCCCAGCACCCATTCGCACTGCCGAGGGGCATAGTTCCTTTGTGCAATAACTCTTCGCTTGACCGGATCCGCGCCATGATGCCGTTGTGCGATTCACACGGAATCGTCCCAACTTGGCAAGAGCCTGCGGATGACGTTGTGCGAGCATTCTTCGACACCTTGGAGGAAGTGCTGGTCCACGCTGACGAGCAGAAGAGCCTCACCCGTGACACCACCGACGAGAAGCTGCAGCGCATCGCTACTAGGGCGGAAGAGGCTGCGGCCGCAGCTGCTGCGGGCGCGTTTGGGTTCATTGTGGAGGAGGCGGAGGCTGCGGAGGCGGCAAACCTTGCCGAGCGCGCGGAGTTCATGGGCGAGGAGGAGCCTGCCAGTTCCGAAGCCGAGCCGAGCGAGGCCGGCGAGGAGGAGCCCGAGCCTTCAGAAAACTTGCCGCAGGTGGAGCCCCCGGCCCCGCCAAGAAGGCGCCTTCACAGGGCCGGGGACGCAGCGGGGCGGCAGCCGGGTCAACAGCCACCGAGCCGTGCGACGCGCTCTACCGCGGCAAGCAATGTTGCCGCGGGAGCGCCTCACGCAACAGCGGCAACTGGAGCGGGATCTTCCCGGGCCACCACCACCGTCCCCGCCAAGCGGGCAAGGGATCCTACTCCTCCACCTCGCCGCACCGGGGGAGGGCCGTACTTCGATCTTTCCGCGCTCAGCTCCGACGAGGAGGAAGAAGAGTAAGTTTCTTTGGTGCTCTTGTAGTTCTTCAATCTTGCTGTTTATATCTTGTATCTGACTTGCTCCAATCTAGACTCCTTTCTTTTCAGGACGCTGGCCCAGAGAGCGGCGAAGAGGGCCAAGGCCGCGGTGATCGTCATCGAGGATGACCCCATCGTGTCAGCAGGAGGTGGGTCCGAGACCACCTTGACGGACCCGGCAATCACTCCTCAAAGCAGCCCCCAGCGCAGCCCCCAGCGTAAGTTCATAGTTTAGCCTTCTGCTGTCGGGCGCACTTGAGTGCTTTTTCCTTTGTTGATATCTTGCTTGTTGACTTGTGCAGGAGCAGAGCAGTCTCATTAGGAGCGCCCGGAAGCTGGTCCCGAAGTGCCACCTGCTTCGACTGCGCCGCCAAGGGAGGAGTCCCCGGCAAGGGAGCGCTCTCCGGCAAGGGGGAACTCTCCAGCAAGGGACGGCACTGCTGATCCTGCGGCGACCGAGGCCGCAACTGCAGATCTTGGCGCAGGTAATCCACTTGCCCAGAAACTTTCCCTTGGGTTCTGCTTCTTCCGTTTTTCCTCTCTTGGATTTTTGATTGATTTTCCTCCCTTCTTCGTTCTTCAGACCCATCTGCGGCTGAGCCAATGGAGACAGAGTGCGCCGGCGAGGAAGGGGCCGGTGCTGACGAGGCCGCCGGCGAGGAGGCCGCCAGGGCTGCCGCCGCAGAAGCCGGCGAGGGGTCGGGTGATCGCACTGACAACCCTGAGGCCGCAGGAGCGCCAGGCGCTGCACCGACCGCCGATCCCTCTGCTGCTTCTGCGGAGCTGGGCTCCGAGGAGCCCCAGCCCGGCGCTTACTTGAAGGCCGGCGACGGTATCTTCATCAAGCTACCCTGGGCGTCGAGCTCCAGAGCGCCAGTCGAGGGGGAAGCTTTCGATGGGGAGGTGCTCGCCTCTGCTGGACTGTCGTTGGTTGACGTGCCCAGCAGCAGCAGGAGTGAGCCTGAGGAGGAGGAGCTGCTGCGGAAGCTACTGTCACTCTACCGCGCCCGGCAAGCCAAACTAGCTTCCCGGGAAGCGCTTGTCGCGAAGGCGGGAGTTGACATGGAGAAGCGTGCGGAGGAGCTCCGGGGCCAAAATCAAGAAACTCTCCGGTCCCTGGCGCAGGAGTGGGAGCGACTCGACGAGGAGCGCACGGCCTTCCTTCTCGAGAAGGCCGAGGCTGAGGAGGAGCAAAGGCTGGCCACCGAGAAGCAGTCCACGCGGGAAGGTGAACTAGTGCAGCGGAAGGCTCACCTCGACAGCTACGAGGAAGAGCTCATCGAGCGCGAGCAAGCACTTGGCGGGGCGCTCAAGGAGGCAAAGGATGTTGTGGCAATTGCAGAGGCCGCCAAGAAAGAGCTGGAGGAGAAGGTGGCGCAGCTGGAGGCCAACATTGGGAAGAGCGGCGAGGAGCTTGCCACGCTCAAGCGTGAGCGTGAGAAGGATGCTGCCGCCCACGGTGAGCTGCAAGGTCTTCTCGCTGAGAGGGGCAAAGAGCTCAGCGCCGCCAAGGATTCCAAAGCAGACCTGGAGCTGAAGCTGGCCACACTGACGCAGACGCTGGAGGCCACCAAGGAACGGGAGAAGACCTTGTCGGAGAAGGTCAAGGCTGACGCGGCGCTGCTGGAGAGCATTGCAGTTACCCAGAACTTGTTTAGAGACACTGTGGAGCACTGGACCGAGGGTCTGGTGAACATTGCCGCAGTCATCAACGAGGAGCTGGCGCAGCTGGGGATGGAGGACTTTGGGTATCCTTCCGACGAGAGTCTTCAACCCAGCGCCAAGCTCAGCCTGTTCTTCAAGGGCGTGGCGACGACACTCCAGCGGCTCCGGGAGAGGATCCCGAAGCAGCTGGCCGACGAGTCGCGCAAAATCTGCGCTGGGGTTCTCCAGAAGGTGCTGATGAAGGTAGCCTTCCGCAATCCAGGCCTCAGCTTCACCAACGTCCTCAGGTCCTTGCCGCCTGACGCTGATCTAGATGCACTCAAGGCCCTTGTCGCACCCATTGTGGACAAGGTGAGCGAGATCAAGAGGGTCGAGGGCGGACGCATAGACTAGGCCACCCATTTCTTCTTTTCCCTTGTCGCTGCTAATCATGTTATGAAAACAGTCTGTTAGAGCTGCGACAAGTTATCTTGTAATATAACTTTATTTCTGTTATCAATTGCTATGTTATTTCCTCTACTAGATTCCTTCCTTTGTATGTTTTTACCCTACGCTTCTAGGGAACTTGTCGGCGCAGGCGCCCGAGCCGCGAGCGCTGAGTGCGGAACTTCAGCAGCCTACTGACGGCGCTGCTTCCGACAAGAAACCTTGTCGCGACTAGATGCAGCACGCTTAAGCTGTTGAGCGGACTCGAAACAAAGTAAGGGCGCAACTAGCCACGAGTTGGTTCCTCCGCGCACAGGTTTTCCATACAAAGCAGGGTCGTTCGAGGAAGATAACTCAAAAATTTAAAAAGTGATTGCTCAAACTTTGGCAACTTAGCTTTTCTGTCATATGCTTCCTGGTAAGGCAAGTCTTTGCTTGGACGATGCCTGGCCCATACCACAATCTTCTCTCCCCCCCCCCGGCAAACTTGTGTGCGAGAGAACCTTCTTTTCCTTTAAACAAAGGAGAAAGAAGAGAAAATAATAATATGGAGCTCTTCGGCTCGTTACTACTTACCGGATGTAGGTGCTGCACAAAGTGTCAGATAATCGCATGCAAGAAAGGAACTAACGCATGAAATGGACAAGTTGTGCGGAGCACATGGGGTTTTACTTATGCACGGGATCTGCGCCCGGCTTTGTACAAAGGATTACATGCAACAGCGGCAAGACTTGTACAAAAGGTGGTTGCCGGAACGGGTTCCGGCAACCGCGCCCTATGGGAAAAACTTACGAAGATGTTCTATGCTCCAGGAGTTGCTCACCGGAATGCCATCTTCGGTCTCAAGGCGGACAGCGCCAGGCCTTGTGACTCGTCTCACCCGATAAGGGCCTTCCCACTTCGGCGTCAACTTGTTGGAATTCTTGGCGGACTGAACGCGCCGAAGAACAAGGTCGCCTTCCTCGAAGCTTCTGGCTTTAACTTTGCGGCTATGATAGCGGCGCAAAGCTTGCTGGTATCGAGCAGCTTGTACAGCAGCCTGAAGACGATCTTCCTCAAGGAGCAGCGCGTCGTCTTGTCGCAGTTGTTCTTGCTCAAGCTCATCATAAGCGAGCACTCGAGGTGACCCGTATACGAGTTCCGTGGGGAGAACTGCCTCTGCTCCATAGACTAGAGCGAAAGGTGTCTGGCCAGTGGCTCGATTTGGCGTCGTTCTGATCGACCAAAGAACCACCGGCAGCTCCTCGATCCAGTTCCTTCCGCACCTGTGCAGCCTGTCGAAAGTTCTGGTCTTGAGCCTGCGCAGCACTTCAGCATTTGCCCTCTCTGCTTGACCGTTGCTTCTTGGATGAGCAACAGAAGCGAAGCAGACCTTGACGCCAAGGTCTTGGACGTACTGCATGAAGGTGCGGCTCGTGAATTGCGTGCCGTTGTCGGTGATGATCCTGTTCGGGATCCCGAAACGGCAAACAATTGACCTGAAGAACTTGACTGCTGACTGTGATGTCACCTTCCTCACTGGCTGCACTTCCGGCCACTTTGTGAACTTGTCGATTGCGGCGTACAAGTACTCAAAGCCCTCGACAGCTCGGGGGAAGGGGCCGAGGATATCGAGCACCCAGACCGAAAATGGCCAGGATAAAGGGATCGTCTGGAGAGCTTGAGCTGGCTGGTGTATCTGTTTGGAGTGGAACTGGCACGCTTCACACTTGGTTACTTGTGCAGTTGCATCCTGGAGGGCTGTCGGCCAAAAGAAACCTTGCCGGAAAGCTTTGCCGGCAAGTGCTCTTGCGCCAATGTGGTGGCCACATATGCCTCCATGTATCTCTGCCAACAGCTTTTGTCCATCTTCCCGGCGAATACACCTCAATTTCACACCGTTGAGTCTTCTTCTGTACAGTATGCTATCGACAAACTGGTACATACTTGACTGCCGGGCTACTCTTTTCGCTTCTTCTTGTTCTTCGGGAAGTTCTCCTGTCTGAAGGAAGTGAACAATCTGTTGTGCCCATGCTGGAGCTTGTGGCTCAACAACAAGAACTAAAGGCGCATCTGCTGCTGCGGGAACATCCGCTTCCACGGCAAGGACTTGTGGTCCTGCCGGAGCTTGATGTTCCCCGGCAAGCTTGCTGGAGCAAAACTTGTCGGGAGCGTCTGCTCCAACGGAACAAACCATAAGGCTTGCCGGAGCAGACTGCCCCTCAGCCTCCTTGGTGTTGATCTTGGGGACTTTCTTGGCGGCGGCTACGGGGAGCTCTGCCGGAAAGTAGTCACCAGAAACCAACTTCCTCTTCTTGCTTTGTCCAGTTGATGGTGTTATGGATGGTTGAGTCAACTTAAGCACAAAGATCCCTGGTTCCACAGGTAACTTTAGTGCGGCGCACTTTGACAGGCCATCAGCGATATCATTCTGAGCTCTTGGGATATGCTCCATTTGTAGGCCGTTAAAGTGCTCTTCTAGCTTCCTCACTTCATCAACATACGCTTCCATCAACGGACTCTGGTAGTTCTTGTTCACTTGTCGGACGACAAGCTGTCAGTCACCCCTGACAATGAGCTTCTTGATCCCAAGGTCTGCTGCGATTCTGAGACCGGCAAGCAATCCTTCATACTCTGCAGTATTGTTGGTTGCTTGCTCTTTGGGAAAGTGCATCTGGACTACGTACTTGAGGTGCTCTCCGGTGGGTGCGACAAGCAGCACGCCTGCACCGGCGCCTTGTAGCGAGAAGGCACCATCAAAGTACATCAGCCACTCTTTGCTTGCCTCTTTGACGGGGATGCTTGTTTCTGGAATTTCTTCATCTGGGGTTGGCGTCCACTCTGCTATGAACTCTGCCAATGCTCTGCTTTGGATAGTTGAAGTGCTCTCAAACTTGAGGCCAAAGCTTGACAGTTCCAGCGCCCACTCGACAATCCTGCCTGTTGCTTCTGGATTTTGCAGTATCCTCTTCAGCGGAAAGCGAGTGACGATTGTGATCTCATGTGCTTGGAAGTAATGGCGCAGCTTTCTCGAGGCCATGAGGAGGCCGAAAAGCAACTTCTGCACACCAGAGTACCTTGATCTAGCCCCCTGCAGAAGAGAACTGACAAAGTAAACTGGGCGCTGCACCATTCTCTTCGGCATCTTATCATGCTCCTGCGCAAACCCATGTTTGTCGGGACCAGAGCTTGTCGGCGAAGCCCCCTGCTTGTCGCTGGATGGATCTGCCGTGGTTGCTGGCTCATCATCCGCCTCCCTCTCCGCCACTAACGCAGCACTAACCACTTGATTGGTTGCCGCTATATACAGCAGCAACTTCTCTTGCGGCTTAGGTGCGACAAGTGTTGGAGTGGAGGACATGTATCTCTTCAAGTCCTACAGCGCAGCCTCCGCTTCCGGAGTCCATTTCATTGGACCTGCCTTTTTCAAAATTTTGAAAAATGGCAGGGCGCGCTTAGCAGATCTAGAGATAAACCTGCTGAGAGCAGCCACGCAACCGGCAAGCCTTCGTACATCCTTGATGCGCTTTGGTGCTTCGATCTGCTCAATGGCTTTGATCTTGTCGGGATTGGCTTCAATTCCCCGCTGAGACACGAAGAACCCGAGAAGCTTGCCGGAAGGGACTCCAAACACGCACTTCTCAGGGTTAAGCTTGAGGTTGATCTTGCGCAGATTTGCAAATGTCTTGTCTAAATCTTGAATCAGGGTCGCCTCGTTCTTGCTCTTGACCACTATGTCATCCATGTAAGCTTCCACATTTCTGTGCATTTGCGGCTCAAAAGCATGGTGGACTACCCTTGCGAATGTTGAACCAGCATTCTTCAAACCAAAAGGCATCCGTACGAAGCATTACGTGCCACACGGGGTGATAAATGCGGTTTTCTCTTCATCTTCTTCTGCCATGAAGATCTGATGGTATCCTGAGTATGCATCAAGAAATGAAAGCAAATCACATCCGGCTGTGGAGTCAACAATCTGGTCAATACGCGGCAAGGGAAATGGGTCTTTGGGACAAGCTTTATTAACATCAGTGAAGTCAATACAAAGTCTCCATTTCCCGTTAGCCTTGCGCACAACAACAGGATTGGCCAACCACGTAGGATGGAGTACTCCTCTGACAAGGCCTCCTGCTTCCAACTTCTTGATTTCTTCTGCGATGAATTCTTGGCGCTCTACTGCCTGCTTCCTGACTCTCTGCTTGACGGGCCGCGCATGAGGAAACACGGCAAGGTGGTGCTCAATTACTTTCCTGGGAACACCGGGGATATCAGACGGTTGCCACGCAAACACATCGACATTCGCCCGCAGGAAAGCAACCAGCGCGCTTTCCTATTTGGGGTCAAGAGTGGCGCTGATGGTGAAGGTACCACCAGTGCCGCCCTCCTTGGCGGACACCTTCTTGGTCTCAGGTGGAGCTGTCATTGCCTTCTTACACTTGCCGGTGGAGCTCGATGGTGCGTCCTCGACGGTAGCGCAGCACTCCGAAGAGGTGCGTTTGCCGGAGTGGGCATCAGAGCTCTTGCCGGACTTGGTCTTCTTCTTCCCCCCGGGAGCTTCAGCGGCAAGTGTCTTGTGTTCTGCTGCGGCTGCTGCTTCCCGGTAGATCTTGTCGGCACAGATAAGAGCATCCTTCTTGTCTCCAGGGACAGAGATGACACTTATTGGGCCTGGCATTTTCAGTACATTGTACGCATAGTGAGAGGCTGCCATGAACTTGGCGAGTGCCGGTCGGCCAAGGATTCCATTGTAAGGTAATGGAAAGTCGGCAACGTCAAACGTGACCCTCTCAGTCCTGAAGTTCAGCTCGTTGCCAAATGTTACCGGCAACGTGATCTTTCCCTTCGGCTTGCTCCTTCCCGGGTTGATTCCTTGAAATGTACCAGTCTCTTCGAGCTCGCTGTCAGGGATCTGGAGTTTGTGAAGCACCACGGAGGAGATCAGGTTCAAGCCGGCCCCGCCTTCAACTAGCATCTTAGTGACCTTGAGGTTGCGGATTGTTGGTGAAACCAACATCGGCAAGCACCCGACCGCAGTTATGCGATCCGGGTGGTCCTCAATATCAAAGATGATAGGCGTGCCGGACCATTTCAGAGGCTTGCATGACTCGACGGGTGGTTCTGCTGCATTAACTTCCCGCACCCACTGCTTGAGCTGGCGGTGCGAGGCATGCAGAGAAGCACCGCCGTCAACGCACAGGACCTCTGTTGCTTTCTGGAACTCCTGCTCATCAGTCTCCTCATCATCCATATCTTCATCGTCGTCGTCATCTTCATCCTTGTCGCGGCCGCGAGGAGGTCTGTCTCCTTGCCACTGCTTGGCCTTGCCGCGGTGTCCTCCTCGACCGGGACGTTTCTTGCCGGATCCACCAGCTCCTTCCTGGGCCTTCTCCTTGTCGCGCCGCTCGTATTCAGCTTTCTGTTGCTCAACAAGTTGTTCGACTTTCTTACAGTTCTGGAGATCATGGCCCTTGGTGCGGTGGATCTTGCAATACTGCTTGTTGGTGTCGTCCTGCTTGTCGGTGACAACCGCCTCCGCGGCAACCTCCTTATCGGAGTCACCAGCTTTGGCTTCCTTGGCGCCGCCACCGTTGCCGGACTGCTCAGCAACTAGCACTTCTTTGCCTTTCCTCCTTCTGTTGTTCCGCCGCCGGTTTTTCCTTGTCGGGGCAGCATCTTCACTGTCAGATCCTCCCGCTCCTATATTTTCTCCGGGGAGTCTCCTCCCTTCCTCAGCACGTGCACACTTGTCGGCCAGTGCATATAACTCATTGACGTCCCTGATCTTGCACATCGCCATTTCCTCCCGCATCCTGCGGTTTCGCACGTTCTGATGGAACGCGCTGATCACCGCGGCAGGGTGGACATCTGGGATGTTGTGCTGCACACTACTGAATCTCTGAATGTACTTGCGCAGGGGCTCTCCTTCCTTCTGGGCGAGCAGATGAAGATCACTCTCCTGGCCATGAGGCTTGTGTTCGCTTGTGAAGGCGCCGACAAACTGATGGCACAGATCAGCCCAAGAGGATATGGAGTTGTCCGGCAAGTGCATGAGCCAGGATCTGACGTTGGGCTTGAGCACCAGCGGGAAGTAGTTGGCAAGGATCTTGTCATCTTGTCCCCCGGCAGCCTGTACCGCAATGGTGTAGATGCTGAGGAACTCCGACGGATGCGTCTTGCTGGCGTACTTCTCCGGTACGTCTGGCTTGAAGTTCTTTGTGTTGGGCCACTGGACTTGCCGCAGCTCACGAGTGAACGCAGGACAACCTACCGCGTACGGCAGATCGCCTGGTTCCCTTGGCGCATGCATGTCAATAGAGGGCCCAGCGCGCTTGTCGGATTGACGTCGCGCTTCTCTTTGGCGCTCGATACGGGTTCGAGCGTCTTCTTGTTGTCGATCATGAAGAACTTGGCGCTGATCGTGACGAGCTCGTGGATCCGACGATGCAGTGGAGTCGCTGTCGAGGTGGATCCGGCGAGTCGGTGATCTTGGCCTTCGGGGCGGTGATTGCATGGTAGTTGCACCTCCGCCAGTTTCGTCGCCACCGGCTCGCGTCCAGCAGCCCTGCCGCGGTGGCGACGCGCTCGGCCGCCGTGGAGTGTCGCCGTTGGCGTAACCGATGAGACTCTGAATGGTGTCTCTCCATTCGTCGATCTTGTCCGACGTTGGAGGGTAATCTAGGAAAAGTTGAGCTCGTGCCAAAGCTTCTGCTGGAGTGGTGGCTAGCAGTGGCGGACGGCGCGAGGAGCGGGACGTGCTCGAACTTCTAACTATGTTAGAAGGAGCAGTATCCCGTCCAGGCGACTGTGCCCCGCTCGTGCCAGCACACTGGCGTGCATGCTGGTCTTGAGCGCCCCGAGATCCACCAGCTTGGTCTTGGCCTATCATGCGAATGGCACTGCTAGTGCCATGACACTATTGATCTTGCGCCTCCTGAGAGTGGCGTGGAACATGTACAGTCGCCGAGGTTTGTGCAGCCTTGTTCTTGGACCTGGCGGCATCATGAGCTTCCTCGTCGACGTCCTTTCTTCCGCCGGCGTCCATTCCACCACCCGTTTGCTCCAACGGTGGCGGAAGTGACGTGGACGGAGCGGCTGCCGCCGAAGTCTTCTTCTTCGGTGGCATGTTGATGAAGGGAATGAAAATCTAGCTCGTGTGAACGCCGGATCAGGTTCACACAATCTCGACGCCCCCTACCTGGCGCGCCAAAGATGTCGGGGAAACTGATCCGCGAACACCTATGGGGCCGGCGGACCGGGCCCCTTTCGGTTCGGCGGGGGGCGGAGATCGCACGAAGAGCAGATCGAGGCGAGGCACACGAGCAGTTTACCCAGCTTCGGAGCTCTCCGGAGAGATAACACTCCTACTGCTGCTTGTCTGGTTGTATTATCTGGTATTCTTGCTCGAGAGAGAGAGAGCGTGATGTTTTCTGGGCTACGAATGAATCGAAGCAAACTGTCCGAACCTCCTCTACGTTGCGCATGGGCCTCCTTTTATATGCTAAAGGGGTCACCGACAGGTGGCAACGCAGAGGAGGGTAAAAACGTAAAAAGCGAGGTAGTTGATACAGTTACTTGTACAGTGCACCCTACCTAACCCTGACGGCAGGGGACAAGGGCATTAAATGCCCGTCTGAGTCGCCCAAACAGTGCAGAAAAGGACCGTTAGGGGCGCCACCGTTCGCCACGATGGCGATCTTGTCAGCTTCGCATGCCACTGCGCACCGCTGGCTGCACAGCCTCCCGCCACGCGCGCCCGGAGAAGCCCCTAGAGCGACACGTTGGTGGATGCGCTGGAGCGTGGGCGCAGAGTGGCCGCCTGCCGCGGCAAGCGCCTTGCCGCTGTTGTTATCTTGTCGGGTCCAGAAGCTCGTCGCTCACCGGGCCTCGGGGTACCTTGTTTAGCCTTCCCGGCAAGCTCCTCTTGCCGGGGCCTTGTTGCCTTGCCGGAGCGCGTGGCGCGTCGTGGCAAGTTCCTTGGAGCGCCTTGGTTGGCCTTCCCGGCAAGCTCCTCTTGCCGGGGCCTTGTCTCTTTAGCTTAAATACTTTGTTCTTGGATGGCTCCAAGGGAACCTTGGGGGATCTTGGCGTTCACCTGGCAAGCCTTGCCGCGGGGTGCTGCAACTGCCCGTGCACAAGTTCGGGGTACTAGGGTACCCCTATTCTAGTACACCGACAGCCTATATACATGATCATACCTAGATATTCTCATAACTATGCTCAATTCTGTCAATTGCTCAACAGTAATTTGTTCACCCACCGTAAAATACTTATGCTCTTGAGAGAAGCCACTAGTGAAACCTATGGCCCCCGGGTCTATCTTCATCATATTAATCTTCCAACACTTAGTTATTTCCTTTGCTTTTTACTTTGCTTTTATTTTACTTTGCATCTTTATCATAAAAATACCAAAAATATTATCTTATCATATCTATCAGATCTCACTCTCGTAAGTGACCGTGTAGGGATTGACAACCCCTTATCGCGTTGGTTGCCAGGATTTATTTGTTTTGTGTAGGTGCGAGGGACTGGCGCGTAGCCTCCTATTGGATTGATACCTTGGTTATCAAAAACTGAGGGAAATACTTATGCTACTTTGCTGCACCACCCTTTCCTCTTCAACCGTCCACATGTATAGAATGGAAAGTATAGACACATTGAAATAGAACAATATACAAGAAGGGAAAATAGAGTACACACATTGAAACAGGGCAAATTTATCATTGTTGTGAATACATAGCGATCAACTTCAAAACGACTCAACAAAATAAAACATGTCCATGACCACCACTTTTGCCTACGAAAGCTCTTGGCTCTACCTGAACTCATGCAGGCATTTGTCCAAACGGTTGACACGCTCGCGGTACATCTGGAGCGCGATCTTGAGCTCCAAGTTGGCTATTTCATTGAAGATCATCAGCTCGAGGATGCGAAGGCCATGTTCCTCTACTATGCCTAGGTGGACACCTGGACCAAGGAGGCGCTCGAGAGTAGCGACCAGCACGTTGGCATCAAGAGGGCCGCGGACAAGGAGAACAGCGTGACCCATGCGAATGGTGCGGCCGGCGTCCGGTCCAAGTACGGTGCGGCCTGCCTCCGGTGCAAGTACGACACAGATGGCTCTGCTCCTGGCGAGGAATGGGGCTACTGACGGGTCATGTACCCAGTTGCAATGCCCTGTCGACGGAAGGCAAGCACCAATGGATCCGCTCTTGTTGTGCAGCGCGCCGCGCCTCTCGCTCTGTGGCACTCCATTGGTCTAATTGTGCGGCGCGTCGCAGCCTATCGACACGGACACGCCTATCTTGCACTGTGGCGGACCACCGATCATGTTGTGCAGCAAGCCGCAGCCTCTCGGTGCTGACGCGCCTATCTTGATCGATGTTGTCGCGCCCTGCGCCAAGGGTATGCTCAACACTGGCAACTAGGCACAATACAGCATCGTCCGTCGCGTTGCTGGGGACGCCCTCGGCCTCGACGGGCCATGGTGCCTGCACCTGCCGGCTCGTTTTCCTCATCGAGGAGGTTGATGGCAGAGCGCTTCGGTGGTTGGCATGATTGGAAAGGTAGAGGGGCTATAGGCTGCGCTTCTGCCTCTGTGTGTCGCACCCGCCTAGGCATATGCGAAATCACTGGTGGCGGGAAACAGTGGCGTGTTCACCAAACACCATCAATTGATGGAAAACTTAGCAAAGAAGGAAGCGCGAGCTAGCACGACGCGTGTGCCCAACTAAGCAAATCACATCACACACAGGCTGAACTACAGAACCCGTCGGTGATGATTTCATCAATCGCTGACAACTGTATACCAGTAAACGTTTGCCCACAGCACACATGGCTTATTAGCAGGAATTGTCTGTGTTATTATCCATCTTCCCACACAATTTTTGATTACTAACTCGTTTGCCGCGTATCACACACATATTGTTAAGTTGAATCATTTGTGTTTATTTTGGCTCATCGCAAACATTTTATCCGAGTGAAATGTTTGCCATCTATCACACACAGCTTGATCTGGTTGACCGTTTATGTTGTTTTGGCTCACCGCAAACAGAATTCAACAAAACTGTATACCGTCTATCACACAAATTTTGATTTGGCTGACCATTTTTGTTGTTTTGGCTAATCACAAACACTTTGTATGGATCAACTATATGCCTCGTATCACACACACGACTCTAATCTGAATCATGCTTGATGTCTCTACCATCGCACACAGTTCGTTTTTCTAGTGACGGTTTTATTACGATATCATTTGCGATTCATGCAATGCACACAGCTTGGTCGAAGGGTCTCTGATACATGTGTCGCATTAGCGTTAGCACCATCCTGCAGTAGTGGAGTGCAATAGTGGAGTATACAGATGATCAGGAATCTGAATTCTGTATTTCTTTCGAAAAATGTTGAATACGATTAATAACTTTAATTGCACGGCCCATGTCTTTCCAACTATCGTATGTGCTATTTTTACTATCAATGTTCCTCACAATTTCTTTCTGTGTTGGATCCAATCGGAAATAAGCTATGACATGTATATGAGAAAGGTTATTTAAATAGTAAGCTCAAACTTGAGGAGAAGGAGTAAATAATGGTGTAATACTACCAGTACAAGTAGTAACTAGTGATAATACTATGAAAATGTGCAAGTATAAGAGAAGGAGATTTGAACAGAACTATGGTAGATACATACATGGATGAATACTTGGACGAGTTGAGAGCTGGACAGATATGGAGCAACCTGGGTTGCCACATGATGTGAGGTGCATCTCCTCATGAAATCCCAGGTGCAGGTGGTACCCATATAAGAACTCATTTGCAAGTGAAATAAGTTTTTTCTTGATTATTGGTGACATTGATAAGAAAATTGAATCCTTGTTTTGTCTCAAGCAAAACTGATTATTGGTTTACTGACATGCTGGCTACTAAGACCTTAACTTCTTGGCCCCCAACTCTCCTTCCTTTGGCCCTATGGATGACTGGCATTCCTATTCCTATGAACTTCGCAAATTCCTTAGAGGTTGGTCCCGAAACCATGTTGCGGAGGAACGTAGGTCGAAGATGTTGGGGAACGTAGCAATTACAAAAAAATTCCTACGCACACGCAAGATCATGGTGATGCATAGCAACGAGAGGGAAGAGTGTCGTTTACGTACCCTCATAGACCGTCAGCGGAAGCGTTATGACAATGCGGTTGATGTAGTCGTACGTCTTCACAATCAACCGGTCCTTAGTACCGAACGTACGACACCTCCGCATTCAGCACACGTTCAACTCGGTGATGTCCCGCGAACTCACGATCCAGTAGAGCTTCGAGGAAGAGCTTCATCAGCATGATGGTGTGGTGACGGTGTTGATGAAGCTACCGACGCAGGGCTTCGCCTAAGCACCGCTATGATATGACCGAGGTGGATTATGGTGGAGGGGGGCACCGCACACGGCTAAAAGATCAATGATCAATTGTTGTTGTCTCCAAGGGGTGTCCCCCTCCCCATATATAAAGGAGTGGAGGAGGGGGAGGGGCCGGCCTCCTATGGCGTGCCCCATGAGGAGGCCTACTCCATCGGGAGTAGGACTCCCCCCTTCCAAGTAGGAGTAGAAGAGGAGAAGGAAGGGAGAGAAGGAGAGAAGGAAAGGGGGCGCCGCCCCCCCTCCTTGTCCAATTCGGACTAGAGGGGAGGGGGCGTGCAGCTGCCCTGACCGCCCCTCCTCTTCTCCCACTAGGGCCCATTAGGCCCAATATACTCCCCGGGGAGTTCCGGTAACCCCCCGGTACTCCGGTATACAAGGTTGTCAGAATCGCGATTCCGTTATATGATTCTACGACTTTACGATCCAAACTAACCCCTTTGATTCTATGATTTTACTTCATAGAATCACGTTTCTACGATCCTGATAGTGAAGATTCTATGATTTACGATCCTACCATCGGACCTCCGGTCCGATTCAAAATCACGATTCTGACAACCTTGCCGGTATATGTCTGAAACCCCCCAAAACACTTCCGGTGTCCGAACATAGTCGTCCAATATATCGATCTTTACGTCTCGACCATTTCGAGACTCCTCATCATGTCTGTGATCATATCCGGGACTCGGAACTACCTTCGGTACACCAAAACACAAAAACTCATAATACCGATCGTCATGGAACTTTAAGCGTGCGGACCCTACGGGTTCGAGAACTATGTAGACATGACCGAGACGCGTCTTCGGTCAATAAACAATAGCGGAACCTAGATGTTCATATTGGTTCCTACATATTCTATGAAGATCTTTATCGGTCAAACCGCATAACAACATACGTTGTTCCGTTTGTCATCGGTATGTTACTTGCCCGAGATTCGATCATCGGTATCTCAATACCTAGTTCAATCTCATTAGCGGAAATTCTCTTTACTCGTTCCGCAATGCATCATCCTGTAACTAACTTATTAGTCACATTGATTGCAAGCCTTTATAGTGATGTGCATTACCGAGAGGGCCCAGAGATACCTCTCCGACAATTGGAGTGACAAATCCTATTCTCGATCTATGCCAACTCAACAAACACCATCGGAGACACCTGTAGAGCACCTTTATAATCACCCAGTTACGTTGTGACGTTTGGTAGCACACAAAGTGTTCTTCCGGTAATCAGGAGTTGCATAATCTCATAGTCATAGGAACATGTATATGAAGGAAATATGTCCTAGAGGCAATAATAAAGTTATTATTTATTTCCTTATATCATGATAAATGTTTATTATTCATGCTAGAATTGTATTAACCGGAAACATAATACATGTGTAAATAGATAGACAAACAGAGTGTCACTAGTATGCCTCTACTTGACTAGCTCATTAATCAAAGATGGTTATGTTTCCTAACCATGGACAAAGAGTTGTTATTTGATTAACGAGATCACATCATTAGGTGAATGATCTGATTGACATGACCCATTCCATTAGCTTAGCACCCGATCGTTTAGTATGTTGCTATTGCTTTCTTCATGACTTATACATGTTCCTATGACTATGAGATTATGCAACTCCCGTTTGCCGGAGGAACACTTTGTGTGCTACCAAACGTCACAACGTAACTGGGTGATTATAAAGGTGCTTTATAGGTGTCTCCAAAGGTACATGTTGGGTTGGTGTATTTCGAGATTAGGATTTGTCACTCCGATTGTCGGAGAGGTATCTCGGGGCCCTCTCAGTAATGCACATCACATAAGCCTTGCAAGCATTGCAACTAATGAGTTAGTTGTGAGATGATGTATTACGGAACGAGTAAAGAGACTTGCCGGTAACGAGATTGAACTAGGTATTGAGATACCGACGATCGAATCTCGGGCAAGTAACATACCGATGACAAAGGGAACAACGTATGTTGTTATGCGGTCTGACCGATAAAGATCTTCGTAGAATATGTAGGAACCAATATGAGCATCCAGGTTCCGCTATTGGTTATTGACCGGAGACGTGTCTCGATCATGTCTACATTGTTCTTGAACCGTAAGGTCCACACGCTTAACGTTACGATGATAGTTTCATTATGAGTTTATGTATTTTGATGAACCGAAGGTTGTTCGGAGTCCCAGATGTGATCATGGACATGAAGAGGAGTCTCGAAATGGTCGAGACATAAAGATCTATATATTGGAAGCCTATATTTGGATATCGGAATCGTTCCTGGTGAAATCGGGATTTTACCGGAGTACCAGGGGGTTACCGGAACCCCCCCCCCCGGGGGTTATTGGGCCTACATGGGCCCTAAGGGAGAAGAGGAAAGGAGGCAAGAGGTGTCCACGCGCCCCTCCCCTCCCTAGTCCGAATAGGACAAGGAGAGAGGGGGTGGCGCCCCCCCCCCCCTTTCCTTTCCCTCTTCCTCCTCTTTCCCACTTCTCCTTCTCCAACTAGGAAAGAAGGGAGTCCTACTCCCGGTGGGAGTAGGACTCCCCCTTGGCGCGCCCTCCTTGGCCGGCCGCCCCCTCCCCTTGGCTCCTTTATATACGGCGGCAGGGGGGCACCCTAGAAGACACAAGTTGATCTTCATGATCGTTCCTTAGCCGTGTGCGGTGCCCCCCTCCACCATATTCCACCTCGGTCATATTGTAGCGGTGCTTAGGCGAAGCCCTGCGACAGTTGAACATCAAGATCGTCACCACGCCATCGTGCTGACGGAACTCCTCCCCGAAGCTTTGCTGGATCGGAGCCCGGGGAGCGTCATCGAGTTGAACGTGTGCCAAGAACTCGGAGGTGCTGGAGTAACGGTGCTTGGATCGGTTGGACCGGGAAGACGTACGACTACTTCCTCTACGTTGCGTCAACGCTTCCGCTTCGGTCTACGAGGGTACGTAGATAACACTCTCTCCTCTTGTTGCTATGCATCACCATGATCTTGCGTGTGTGTAGGAATTTTTTTGAAATTACTACGTTCCCCAACAGTGGTATCAGAGCCAGGTTTTATGGTTTGATGTTATATGCACGAGTAGAACACAAGTGAGTTGTGGGCGATATAAGTCATACTGCTTACCATTCTGTTGCTAATATTTGCAACTCAAAATAGGGACTATGGATTGAGAAAAGATTAGCTAAGGACGAGGTGACGATGCGTGTGGGAAATGGTTCCAAAGTCAATGTGATCGCTGTCAGCACGCTACCTCTACATCTACCTTCGGGATTAATTTTAGACCTGAATAATTGTTATTTGGTGCCAGCGTTAAGCATGAACATTATATCTGGATCTTGTTTGATGCGAGACGGTTATTCATTTAAATCAGAGAATAATGGTTGTTCTATTTATATGAGTAATATCTTTTATGGTCATGCACCCTTGAAGAGTGGTCTATTTTTAATGAATCTCGATAGTAGTGATACACATATTCATAATGTTGGAGCCAAAAGATGCAGAGTTGATAATGATAGTGCAATTTATTTGTGGCACTGCCGTTTAGGTCATATTGGTGTAAAGCGCATGAAGAAACTGCATACTGGTGGACTTTTGGAACCACTTGATTATGAATCACTTGGTACTTGCGAACCGTGCCTCATGGGCAAGATGACTAAAACGCTGTTCTCCGGTACTATGGAGAGAGCAACAGATTTGTTGGAAATCATACATACAGATGTATGTGGTCCGATGAATGTTGAGGCTCGTGGCGGATATTGTTATTTTCTCACCTTCACAGATGATTTAAGCAGATATGGGTATATCTACTTAATGAAGCATAAGTCTGAAACATTTGAAAAGTTCAAAGAATTTCAGAGTGAAGTTGAAAATCATCGTAACAAGAAAATAAAGTTTCTACGATCTGATCGTGGAGGAGAATATTTGAGTTACGAGTTTGGTCTACATATGAAACAATGCGGAATAGTTTCGCAGCTCACGCCACCTGGAACACCACAACGTAATGGTGTGTCCGAATGTCGTAATCGTACTTTACTTGTGATCTATGATGTCTCTTACAGATTTACCGCTATCGTTTTGGGGGCTATGCTTTAGAGACGGCCGCATTCACGTTAAATAGGGCACCATCAAAATCCGTTGAGATGACGCCTTATGAACTATGGTTTGGCAAGAAACCAAAGTTGTCGTTTCTTAAAGTTTGGGGCTGTGATGCTTATGTGAAAAAACTTCAACCTGGTAAGCTCGAACCCAAATCGGAGAAATGTGTCTTCATAGGATACCCAAAGGAGACTGTTGGGTACACCATCTATCACAGATCCGAAGGCAAGACATTCGTTGCTAAAAATGGATCCTTTCTAGAGAAGGAGTTTCTCTCGAAAGAAGTGAGTGGGAGGAAAGTAGAACTTGATGAGGTAACTGTACCTGCTCCCTTATTGGAAAGTAGTACATCACAGAAACTGGTTTCTGTGACACCTAAACCAATTAGTGAGGAAGTTAATGATGATGATCATAGAACTTCAGATCAAGTTGCTACTGAACCTCGTAGATCAAACAGAGTAAGATCTGCACCAGAGTGGTACAGTAATCCTGTTCTGGAAGTCATGCTACTAGATCATGATGAACCTATGAACTATGAAGAAGCGATGGTGAGCCCAGATTCCGCGAAATGGCTTGAAGCCATGAAATCTGAGATGGGATCCATGTATGAGAACAAATCGTGGACTTTTGTTGACTTGCCCGATGATTGGCAAGCAATTGAGAATAAATGGATCTTCAAGAAGAAGACTGACGCTGACGGTAATGTTACTGTCTACAAAGCTCGACTTGTTGCAAAAGGTTTTCGACAAGTTCAAGGGATTGACTACGATGAGACCTTCTCACCCGTAGCGATGCTTAAGTCTGTCCGAATCATGTTAGCAATTGCCGCATTTTATGATTATGAAATTTGGCAAATGGATGTCAAAACTGCATTCCTGAATGGATTTCTGGAAGAAGAGTTGTATATGATGCAACCAGAAGGTTTTGTCGATCCAAAGGGAGCTAACAAAGTGTGCAAGCTCCAGCGATCCATTTATGGACTGGTGCAAGCCTCTCGGAGTTGGAATAAACGCTTTGATAGTGTGATCAAAGCATTTGGTTTTATACAGACTTTTGGAGAAGCCTGTATTTACAAGAAAGTGAGTGGGATCTCTGTAGCATTTCTGATATTATATGTGGATGACATATTACTAATTGTAAATGATATAGAATTTCTGGATAGCATAAAGGGATACTTGAATAAGAGTTTTTCAATGAAAAACCTCGGTGAAGCTGCTTACATATTAGGCATTAAGATCTATAGAGATAGATCAAGACGCTTAATTGGACTTTCACAAAGCACATACCTTGACAAAGTTTTAAAGAAGTTCAAAATGGATCAAGCAAAGAAAGGGTTCTTGCATGTGTTACAAGGTGTGAAGTTGAGTAAGACTCAATGACCGGGAGTAGGACTCCCCCCTTCCAAGTAGGAGTAGGAGAGGAGAAGGAAGGGAGAGAAGGAAAGGGGGGCGCCGCGCCCTCCTCCTTGTCCAATTCAGACTAGAGAGGGAGAGGCGTGCGGCTCCCCTGGCCGCCCCTCCTCTTCTCCGACTAGGGCCCATTAGGCCCAATATACAACCCGGGGGGTTCCGGTAACCCCCCGATACTCCGGTATATGTCTGAAACCTCCTGAAACACTTCTGGTGTCCGAACATAGTCGTCCAATATATCGATCTTTATGTCTCGACCATTTCGAGACTCCTCGTCATGTCCGTGATCATATTCGGGACTCCGAACTACCTTCGGTATACAAGGTTGTCAGAATATACTCCCCGGGGGGTTCCGGTAACCCCCCGGTACTCCGGTATACAAGGTTGTCAGAATCGTGATTCCGTTATATGATTCTACCACTTTACGATCCAAACTAACCCCTCCGATTCTACGATTTTACTTCATAGAATCAACATTTCTACGATCCTGATAGTGAAGATTCTATGATTTACGATCCTACCATCGGAGCTCCGATCCGATTCAAAATCACGATTCTGACAACCTTGCCGGTATATGTCCGAAAAACCCCGAAACACTTCCGGTGTCCGAACATAGTTGTCCAATATATTGATCTTTACTTCTCGATCATTTCGAGACTCCTCTTCATGTCCGTGATCATATCCGGGACTCGTAACTACCTTCGGTACATCAAAACACAAAAACTCATAATACCGATCGTCACGGAACTTTAAGCGTGCGGACCCTACGGGTTCGAGAACTATGTAGACATGACCGAGACACGTCTCTAGTCAATAACCAATAGTGGAACCTAGATGCTCATATTGGTTCCTACATATTCTAGAAGATCTTTATCGGTCAAACCGCATAACAACATACGTTGTTCCCTTTGTCATCGGTATGTTACTTGCCTGAGACTCAATCGTCGGTATATCAATACCTAGTTCAATCTCGTTACCGGCAAGTCTATTTACTCGTTCCGCAATGCATCATCCCGTAACTAACTCATTAGTCACATTGCTTGCAAGGTTTTATAGTGATGTGCATTACCGAGAGGGCCCAGAGATACCTCTCCGACAATCGGAGTGACAAATCCTATTCTTGATCTACGCCAACTCAACGAACACCATCGGAGACACCTGTAGAGCACCTTTATAATCACCCAGTTATGTTGTGACGTTTGGTAGCACACAAAGTGTTCTTCCGGTAACCGGGAGTTGCATAATCTCATAGTCATAGGAACATGTCAATCACATCAAGTGCTAAGCTAACGGAATGGGTCATGTCAATCACATCATTTTCCTAATGATGTGATCCTGTTAATCAAATGACAACTCATGTCTATGGCTAGGAAACTCAACCATCTTTGATCAACGAGCTAGTCAAGTAGAGGCATACTAGTGACATTATGTTTGTCTATGTATTCACACATGTATTATGTTTCCGGTTAATACAATTCTAGCATGAATAATAAACATTTATCATGATATGAGGAAATAAATAATAACTTTATTATTGCCTCTAGGGCATATTTCCTTCAGAAGGATGCTCTTGAATCCCAAATTAAGGACCTTGACCGAACGGCTGATACCTTGGGTCTCTCCGATGCTGGGTGGGCTATGCACTATAACCTCGAGGCTGCCTTGATGCGGTTGCATCATCAGGCAGAAATCTATTGGCGCCAACGTGGCACGTTGAACTGGACGCTAAAAGGGGACTCCCCTACTGCTTATTTCTTTGCCATCACCAATGGTCGAAGAAGGCGGTGCTTTATAAATAGCCTAATCATTAATGGTGTTCGGTCCTCGGACCAATCCTTGATCCTCTCTCATGTGGTGGATTTTTTTCTACTTTATTAGGGGCCAAACCTCCTTCTGGCTTTACTATCTCATCCTCCCTGTGGGACAATAATATGAAAGTTTCGGCCGAGGAAAATGAAGCCTTAATGGTTCCCCTCTCTGATAAGGAAATTTTGGATGTGGTTAACTCTGCCAACCCCAACACTGCTTCTAGGCCGGATGGGTTCTCGATCCCCTTCTTCAAAAAATTATGGCCACAATTGCGACAGTTGGTCTGCCATGTTATTTAGGGTTTTTGTTTGGGCACCATTGATATATCTCGCCTCAACTATGCGGTGATCACCTTGATCCCTAAAGTTAAAGGTGCCGAGCTGATTTCCCATATCAAGCCTATTGCATTGACCAATAACTTCACCAAGTTTCCGGCTAAAGGTTTTGCGAACCGTCTCTCCCCCGTCGCTCATAGAGCTATCAGCCCGTTCCAATCTGCTTTCATCAAAGGGCGTTTCATTTTAGACGGTATTATTTGCCTCCATGAGATTGTTCATGACTTGAAATCTCGTAACTCTAAAGTTGTTATCCTCAAATTAGACTTTGAGAAAGCCTATGATTCGGTCAGTTGGCCTTTCCTGAGAAAGGTTCTTTTAGCGAAAGGCTTCGATGGGGCGTATGTTCACCGTATTATGCAGCTGGTCTCGGGGGGCCACAGTGCGGTCTCTGTTAATGGTCACGTTAGTAACTTCTTTGTCAATGGCAGGGGCCTGCGACAGGGTGACCCCGTGTCTCCTGTGCTGTTCAACTTCGCTGCCGATGCCTTCTCCCGCATCTTGTCTAGGGCTGCCCATCATAGTCATATTACGCCGGTTGTTTCTCATCCAATTCCGGAGGGTGTTACTCACTTGCAGTACGCTGATGATACCATCATTATGGTTGACTTGAATGACGATTGCATTGCCCACCTCAAGTTTATCCTCCTGTGCTTTGAGGCCGTTTCAGGACTGGAAATTAATTTTTTTAAGAGTGAGGTCTTTGTCACTGGCGTTGATGATTCGAAGGCGTTGAGAGTGGCCCGGCTCCTCAATTGTAACCTGGGCTCCTTCCCCTTTAAATACATGGGCCTTCCCATTTCACCAGACTTGCTTCACTCAAAAGACTTTGCTCCGGCTGTCTCTAAGGTGGGAAATAGGGTTCTTCCCTGGCGTGGCAGATATAATACTAACGCCAGGAAAGTAGCTTTGATCAATGCTTGTTTGTCTTCCCTTCCTATGTACCTAATGGGATTTTATATTCTCTCGGCTGTGACCCATGCGGGTTTTGACAAACACATGGGTGCTTTCTATTGGAATGCTGCTGACAACAGACGAAAATATAGGCTTGTTAAATGGCAACTCATGTGTAGGCCTAAAAACCTCGGGGGGTTGGGCATCGTTAACACATCTGTCATGAATAAATGCATTATGATCAAATGGTGGTGGAAGATCATGTCTAGTGGGGCCAGTTCTTTATGGTATTCCATTCTTAAAGCTAAGTATTTTCCCCATTCTAGCCCGATGTTTGCAGGGGCCCGACATGGATCTCAATTCTGGAAAGACCCTATTAAAGTCTAGCCTCTTTTCCTCGAACATGTTAAGTTTATCGTAGGAGACGGTTCCTCGGTTCGTTTTTGGCTTCACTGGTGGTGCGGAGACTCTCCTCTCTCTGTGAGATTTCCTATTCTTTTCTCTTACTGCCCTAACCCGAATATCTCCAGCGTGGAGGTGTCAGCTAATAATTGGTACCTGGCTTTCCACCGCTCCCTTTCTCCTGAAGAGTTGGAAGATTGGCAAAGTCTCTCTGCCTTATTCCCCACGCTCTCGGAGATTCCGGATTCGGTGGTCTGGCCTCATACCGCCTTGGGCCGTTTCTCGGTTAAGTCTTTGTATTCTAAACTTATTGGTGGTGCCCCTACTAATAGATTTTCTAGCATTTGGCGTTCTCGTGTGCCTCCGAAAGTCAAAATCTTCCTCTGGAAGGCCTTTAGCGGCTGTCTTCCCTCGGCTGACCAAATCCATAAGAGGAATGGACTAGGCTCGGAAGTTTGTGCTCTCTGTGGTGACTTGGAGGACATGAATCATATTTTCTTCCATTGTGTGCTTGCTAAACTAGTTTGGAGTTGTGTCAGATCCTGGCTTCAGGTCACTTGGGATCCCTCCTCCTTTAATGAGCTGAGAGGCCTTGCCAATTCGTTGGCTGGTGTGACAAAGAGGGTCTTCTGGGTTGGTCTGGGTGCCATGTGCTGGTCGTTATGGACCATTAGGAACAAATTTACGATCGAACATGCCTTTCCTACTAAACCAGCTGATTGTTTATTTAAATCTTGTATCTTCTTGCAGCAGTGGAGATTATTGACTAAAGTGGATAACCGGGATGCTCTTGACCTGCTCATATCTAAAGTTCGGGCCTCGGCATCGTCTCTTTCTAGGCAGGATCCTGATGTATGATCTCACATTTTGGAGGTTCTTCGACTTAGTTGCTGGCTATGTCTTTCCTTAGTTATCCGGCTTGCGTGTCATGTCTGGCAGGGTGCCATGTATCCGTCATACTTTCGTGCTCGTCGTTGTGTGTCTGTGTTTGGGTGAACTGGTGGTGGCTTCGTCCCCGTTGTTGTTGTGGTTGCTCTGTGACTCTGCCGTGTGGCTTTATTTATAAAGTCGGGCCTTGGCCTTTTTTTCTAAAAAAGACTGTAAGTTGAGTTGGAACAGATCTTGTAATGTCGATATGTTTAAGAAATCATTTCTTGCAAAGCAGAGGATGATCTAATGAAAATGGAAGTAAAAAATAACTATTGTTACAGAGAACAATGAACTAAATATTCCTCACGAAAAAAGGCTATTTGTTTGAGATATTGTTTTCAATAAAGATATATTTTAGATAACGATATGTAGGCTTAGTATTGAAATGCAAGAAGTTTCATGTGACGGAACGTGAAAACTACAAATACGTAGACATAAATATGAATTTGTTATCGAAATATAACTTATGTGCGGTTAGGCAGTGTAATTAGGATATATTAAAAGGACATGTTAGGTAATTGAAATCAGGCAAATTTTGGAAACATGATGAAATAAACTGATGCGATTAAAATAATGTTGAATTTACATCTTGTGCAATCATTAAGCGAACACATAGTTATGCAAAACCTATGATGAACTAACAATTAAATCATACATCTGATCAACAAGATTGGAATAAATATTTAAAATGTGTCGTTCTTTCTGTACAACGATGTGGAAAAAAGAGAGAGAAGTAGTTTATCTTCAGAATTTTGTTGGGGCAACTGATATACTGTTAGGTAGTGGTAATCAGGATATATTAAAAGGACATGTCAGGTAATTGAAATAATGCAAAACTTTGAAAACATGATGAAATAAACAAAGGTGATTGAAAGAATGTTGGATCTACATATGGGCAGTCAGTAAGTGAACACATAGTTATGCAAAATCTATATTGAACTAGTAATTAAATCAGACACCTGATCAATAAGATTGGAATAAGTATTTGAAACTTGCGTTCTTTCTATACAACAATGCGAAAAATGAGAGAGAGAAGCAGCTGTTCTTCCGAATGTTGTCCTTGTGGCACAAGGCTGTGTGGTCGTTACAAACTGGGCATTAGAATAGTATCAACAGGCAGTTTAGTACAAAAAAGTAGTCGGACCTGATTTTACAAGATTAAAAGCATCGTGATTTACCTCAACATGAACTGTGTTGAGGTTGACTGGGTTTTTTTCTGGCTCTTCTTCGAGCGGCAATGTATACAACCACACACGATCGCCGTCATCTTTGTCGTTGATTGTCACAGTCAACATCCGGCAAGCGGTGGCAGCAACATTCGGTAGGAGTCTAGGTATAGCAAATCTCTAAAGGATGAGAGTAGGAAATAGGAGCGAGAAAGAAGATGAGGCGTCTGCGGTCTGCACACCATAAATATTAATATTAATATCAGCTAAGTTGGACGCTCACCTAAAAAGAGCTACATTGGCGGCACGATTTGTAGGTTGTGCGCATTAATAAGTTGAATCGGCACAAGTTCCTAGGGGCAAAATGGAATGTACAAAGTAAGTTTCATGATAAAACCTGTCTGTTTCGAAGACTGTAACTTGGTAGAACAAGAGAAAATATGTTAGGGCTGAAAATGAAATAAAATCATACAAAAAGTAGTGCATTTGAAGAATGAAATGCAAATGCTGTCTGGTAGGGGAAAATTCACAAGGCATCAAATTCTTTCGACAAATGAACATTTGACAATACAAGGTGTTCGCACACGAACACGTCACGTGTACCCTCGACGCCGGGGGTGATGCACCGCAGCTCACGTCGAAGGAGTCTCACCGGAAGCGCGATTCGCAAGTCGACCGGCGAGAGCTTTTGAGGACCTGAAACCCCACACTCCCGGGAGGGACCCCGTCAGGGAGTGCGGCGGTTATGGGCTGCCCTAGGTCTGTCCAACCGCCCCTAGATCCTCGGGATTCGCAGCTCTCCAACACGAAGAACGACGAAGAATGAGGAAGCAAAAACAAGGGAGGGACAAAACGTAGATGAAAAAGTAGTAGATGTGTTTTTTGCGATTGTGTGTTGTTCAATCGACCGTCACCTCTCATCTATTTATGAGGTGGCTGGACTTTCCGTACAAGAAAAAGACTAAAAATTCCGTCCAAAACATCAAAAACCCTAACCTAACTCGGACAAGAATCTTTGGCAATTTCCGGATCAATCTCGGTCTCACCGATTGGTTTGCTTCGGTCCCACCGAGTGAACGTGGCCAACTCTCTGTAACTTTGTGTAATTTCCGGATCAATCTCGGTCTTACCGATTGGTTTCCTTCGGTCCTACCGAGTCAACATTGCCAACTCTCTGGTAAATTTTCGGACCAACTCGGTCTCACCGATCAAATAAACTCGGTCGGTCCGAAATGACTCTGCAGCTTCTGTTTTTGACCTTATTTTGCCTCCACGGGTTGCGTACGACCTCGGATTAAGACGATTTTTATATCAAAATCTACCGTTTCGACGAGACGCACAACTTTCATGTTGAAACGTTTTCCATCAGAGGTGGTCTTAATTGAGTTTAATGCCATTATTTAATCTGGTGTCAACATGAGCATCTCCGAACTTGTCATAACTATTACATCCGAGCTCCTCTATATACCATCTTCATATCCATCTCGATCTTGTTAAAGAGAGCCATCCGGAGTGACCTCCCATCCTGCGTTTGAATTAGTCTTTATATAGCCTAAGCTAATTTTATGACTATGCCACTTTTGAGCGTCAACACATGCCCCCCTGTTTTTCGGCAAAACTTGCGTGCCGAAAAATAATTTGCAATGTATTTGTTCTAAGGACGATACCAACACTCCATCGGCCATTTATATTTCTCAGGGCGATAATTATGTACGGTCATGTTTATGCTAAGGGTGATAGTTATTTATCGACCATGTCTTTGCTTAGGGACGATAGTCATATATCGGTCGTTGCTTATTTGAACCTCTTGATGCAACTTGGGTGAAAACTTCTCAATTTATATAACAATCCGATGATAAGGTTCCATAGATATGTATCTCAAAGCCATCCTCTGAATCATATTATTCACCCTTTCGCTAGGATTTTACAGATAATCAAGAATGAACTTCCTCCAATCCTTGCTTTGCCTGCATAAAAGTTTCATTAGTGGCCGAGGTGGTGAGCTCCAATTCGGCCTTACCTATGTTGGAAAGAATAAGCATCGGCTATTGATAGATGTGCAATACACCATGACGGACATGGTAGCTGGATGCTTGCTATGCCAACTCTTTCGAATTGTCATGTCTAGATATATGAATAATTTTAAAGCAACCCAAGGTAAATCTTGTATCTAGACATACCAAAAGATAAACTATAAGTGATTCGTCAAAACATTGATAACCCTTAGATATTTGTTTCACTACTAATAACGAATCACCGGAAGCCTCAATATGTATAGCACCAATAGCAAGGCAAAGCTCCAATCCGAATGACAATGCATATTCGGCTTTGATCATTGTGCAAAAATATTTTAAGCGGCATGAGGCTTCACAAAATAGCACCATAAGGAGATATATAAAACAACACCAACACCTTGGCCATTGCTACAAATTTAACCATCAATATATAATCTCCATGGTACTAGAGAGATCAAGCTAAAATCAATATTATGCATGATGTCAATATGATGATCAATAATAAGATCAACCATGATTTGGCCTTATGTAAATTCTGAAAACTAATAAGCCAAAGCACACCCAATCAAAACATAAGTTCACTTTGCAATTTTGGTGAATTGGTCTATGCATAATATCTTCAATGGCATCAATTTGACAAATTCCTTTGCAAGCACTTATCTCAATCTCTACTCAAACTAAGGATGATGTTAGAATACCACACCGGCCATTGTTAGATATATTCTTAGGGCGATAGATAAATGTCGGCCATTACTATGAGGTCCATGTAGAATTCACCCACCAAAGTATGTATAGCCGAAATAAACAAATGAAATAGCAATAAAATATTTTGGCCCCTTTGTATTAGCAACAAAGATGTAACTAACCAAATGTATAGTGATTTGGTAATATCCTGTCATGATATAGAAAATTATGTCGCATCCATGGATCAAAATAAATCCATGGAGGGTAATTGATCATACCTATGGATGAATTCCATGGCAAAGGCATCAATGGCATGATCAAAGAAAATGGATGATGTGCTAACTGAAGATTTTTAGGTTGTGATGCACACCTTCGGCTTAATTGTTTGTTGCTTCCACTCTTCTTTTTCTTCACTTTTATTGTACTTGTTGCAGTAGAAGCATGCACATCATTTTTGTTATGATTGATCCTCTTGGGAACCCATGTCATGCTCTTCTGTCTCAGCTCATGTGCACTAAGATTTTGTAATTCCTTATTTTGCCAATACGATAAGCCGAGTGTGCATCTCGGCTGTGATTCTGTTTTGACCAATGGCAATTCTTTTTTGGCCTTGTGCACTCTCAACTTATTCTCTTCAGATTTGGCACTTTGACTCTCAATAATTGGTTTCTTCGTCTCATTGCATTTAGTAGCCAATGTCAACACTTTAATTGGCTCCTTTTCATTTGAGATCAAATCTGAAGTTGCACTCTTACGACCATCTCTTTTAACACGGTAAACTTGCTTGACCACCTCTTTCTTCTTCCTTGAGCTCTGGACCGATTCCTTATGATTGAAATGGTCTTCAACATGTGATTGTTCAAATGTTGATCTTCTCGGAGCTGCATAATATTGGTGAGATGGTCTAAAATAAGATGGAGAATGTGCCCTTGTATCATACCTGTCCCATGATGGATATGGATCTATATGAGCATAGGGAGGCATCCACGGCATTGGCATTGGCGGCCCAAAATAAGGATATGAATAGGTTGCATGAAGATTCTCACTTTGCCAATACCGATCCTCATATTTGCGCCTTGGGGTGATCTTGGTTTCTTTGCATGGTTTGGCCGATAAGCATTCTGCTCTTCACTCTTCTTTTGATATTTATCCAATAGTTCAGCGAAGGTGACTTTTGATCTCTTACACTTGCGCTTATTTCGGCCTTTGTTTTCTTTTGGTTTGCTTTCATTGATCATTGGATTTCCTTGCTGCCCCCCTAGTCCTTGGCGTCTTCATTGTAGCTTCGATGGAATTCTCGCCCTCAAGTTTATGTTCATTGTGCTCTTCAACAACTTCTTTACTTGAAAGCATGATCCCGTCACCTGCAGTTTTTACCTTCTCTTTAGATGGAGCGGCTTGAAGTAGCCGATGCAAAAACTTTTTGCCATCAAGACCAATCAGAATAGACTGGTCATCCTTTGGTGTTTCAACAATTCTCAATCGTCCTTTATCAATGGCCGATTTAACCATTTGACGAAACATATTGCAATCCTCAAAATTATGTTTGAACGAATGATGCAACCTACAATATATTCGTCCTTGAATTGATGGCTTGACATGGTGATCAAGAATTCTTATGTAATTATTTTTCAGCAACAAATCAAATATTTGATCACACATGCTTGAATTGAAGGTAAATTTTTTATTTTCTAGCCGACCTTGCTGTGAGAATGGCTTTGGAGTTAAGCAAACGAATGGTTCAGATTTTGTATCACCCCATTCGGCTATGAATTTTATTTTGAATTCTCTTACCAGTGTCATTGGATAAGATATTATACTAACATCGGTTTTCTGAAAAGAATCTAACCTTGGCTTTAAGTTTCTGAAACAAAAATAGTTAGAACATGCATGCCTCAATTGAGACCAAGAGTAAGCCAAGTATGAAACAAGCAAAGCTACCCATGTAGATACGAACTTTAAATAAAGCAACAGGGAAAGCTTTGGCTGCAACAATAAGTCATTATCGGTCTTTATAAATGGCGCAATGGGTTGACCGATATATTCTATAATGATTTTATTGCTAACAAGTAAATTACCCTTCTTCATTGGTCTTTCAACATTACTTAAGAGGATTTTTCTAATAGATGCATCAACAATAAAGTTTTGACCAAATCTGAAAATAGGTAAATTACTTGCTAAACATACCTCTTCAAATATGTTGGGAGAGCATGATGGTGGTGTGACTTGAACAATATCTTGATCCGCCTTTGGATGGCTCCCCAATGCCTCTTCATGATCTTTTTCTTGATTCCGTGCATCATTAGTTTGAAGATCTTTTTCAACCGAACTTTGTTCGGCTATTTGTTCTTGTCCATGAAGCTCGTCAATTTCTATGGCACAAAACTCGTAGGGAAGGAAGTAGGTTCCATTAATTTCAGAAAAACCAAGCATGGTTGTTTTGCTAGGCTTTCCATGCCCTTTCTCAATAATGCTTGCCTCTTTAGATTTGATGGACTCAGAATATATACTACTTGATTCGGCTTTTCCAACAACCGAATTTTCTCTGTTACCTAAATCAATAACTTTATCTTTTTTAATTTGCAAGGCTTCTCGCTCTTGTCTAATTTTACCACATCTCAGCTTGGCGAGCTTTAAACTTTTTCATCTCAATTTCCATCAACTCCTCATGAGATTGCCCCCCAATACTTTTAGACTTTTCCGGCAATGAGGTGCCGAAACTTTGCAATTGTTTAGGGGGTGCACTGGATGGTATAACACTGGGCGACTGCATCATTTGCACAACTCTAGCTTTTACTGCAGCAAAATCATGAGGCTTCCCGCCTTCTATTAGTTCCTTTCGAATGGAGTTGCACAAATCCCAATAGAATGTAAGCTTGTTCTCAACTACCCAGTCTGGATATGGTTGCCCCCCGATGCTCTTAGACTCTTTCGGCAATGAGATGTTGCCGAAATTCTGTAATTGTGTAGGGGGAACATTATATGTTACAGTAGTAGGTGAACACACATGTGATCCTATAGAATTTTCACTTATTCGGTCATTAGCAAGAAGGTGCGAAGCCGAATTATGAATACCTTCAGTTGCATATGGTGCCCAAAAATTAGAAGCATGAGGTGTAGCATATGATTGTTGATGGCAATTGGCTAAATAACTAGTACTATGGCTAATTCCCCTATCCACCGGCATGTTCAGATTAACATGTTGCAAATTAGTTGCCGATGAATAAAAAGGTGAAACACTTTGTTGCATGTTATTGAAAATTCTTGCATGAGGTGTTTCAACTTGATTAACCGAACTCATCATGTTGTTCATCGGCATATAAATTTGTGGGGTTGTCGATGCATGAGAGTTGAGATACATATGATGCATGTTACTAGTATCATAAAAAGTTGAAGCATGTAAATTACTTTGAATCGGCCTATGCACGTAATTAGATGCATGATTGAACAAACTAGGGCTGGCCGATAGAGTATACTCATTGAACGATCTAGTAACACCATATGAATTATTTGCATCTATAGTAGGGAATTGGGTATTCATATTACCTTTGTAGATTGCAAACCCTAGATGACAATCTCTTCGTAGCAAGAACGGGCTGGAGACCGTTCAAAGCTTCGATCTCCAGCGGAGTCGCCAAAAAGTGTGTTCGCACATGAACACGTCACGTGTACCCTCGACGCCGGGGGTGATGCACCGCAGCTCACGTCGAAGGAGTCTCACCGGAAGCGCGATTCGCAAGTCGACCGTCGAGAGCTTTTGAGGACCCGAAACCCCACACTCCCGGGAGGGACCCCGTCAGGGAGTGCGGCGGCTATGGGCTGCCCTAGGTCGGTCCAACCGCCCCTAGAGCCTCGGGATTTGCAGCTCTCCAACACGAAGAACGACGAAGAACGAGGAAGCAAAAACAAGGGAGGGACAAAACATAGATGAAAAAGTAGTAGATGTGTTTTTTGCGATTGTGTGTTGTTCAATCGGTCGTCACCTCACATCTATTTATGAGGCGGCTGGACTTTCCGTACAAGAAAAAGACTAAAAATTCCGTCCAAAACATCAAAAACCCTAACCTAACTTGGACAGGAATCTTTGGCAATTTCCGGATCAATCTCGGTCTCACCGATTGGTTTGCTTCGGTCCCATCGAGTAAACGTGGCCAACTCTCTGTAACTTTGTGTAATTTCCGGATCAATCTCGGTCTTACCGATTGGTTTGCTTCGGTCCTACCAAGTCAACATTGTCAACTCTCTGGTAAATTTTCGGACCAACTCTGTCTCACCGATCAAATAAACTCGGTCGGTCCGAAATGACTCTGCAGCTTCTGTTTCTGACCTTGTTTTGCCTCCACAGATTGCGTACGACCTCGTATTAAGACGATTTTTATATCAAAATCCACCGTTTCGACGAGACGCACAACTTTCATGTTGAAACGTTTTCCATCGGAGGTCGTCTTAATTGAGTTTAATGCCATTATTTAATCTGGTGTCAACATAAGCATCTCCGAACTTGTCATAACTATTACATCTGAGCTCCTCTATATACCATCTTCATATCCATCTCGATCTTATTAAAGAGAGCCATCCGGCGTGACCTCCCATCCTGAGTTTGAATTAGTCTTTATATAGCCTAAGCTAATTTTATGACTATGCCACTTTTGAGCGTCAACATAAGGATGCAACTGTTGAAGGATAGAAGGATGCGCATTTGAGAAAAGAAAAAAGAAAACTTGAGAGAACGAGTGTAGAAATTTTTCATGGGAAGAACGATGCATGAATTAGCGAAGGGATAGCACACGATGAACTAATGAGGGGAGATGACGTAGAGGGAAGCAAATGTAAAAAGAAGAGGACGAAACAGAACTCGAACATAAGAGCATAACAGGACATGGACCAAGGAAGAAGAAGATGAGCAGTGTGGCAAACTCGTGGAACAGAGTATGTAACAGAAAAGGGGGCGTAACATACGCACAGGTAGAAAGACGTATAAGAAGGGTCCACGGAAGTATTTGTACAAAATAAACACATATACTGTGTTGTTTTCAGGTAGTTCAGAATTTCCATCCATTTTCCAAACAATTTTCGTGGAAACATGTGTCCGGGTCATGGCAGATCGACGGCTGCAGCCGTTTAGGCAAAAAATTCGGAAAACAACCTTGTAGTAGAAAAACTATGGAAAATTACGTATACAAGTATGAAATAAAATATTTTAAGAAACTGATGTTCTATAAACATGTGAATTTGAAGGCCAAACTCAATAACATTTGAGAGAAATGGAAGGAACAAATGAACGAATAGCGAGAGAGAACTAAGAATCAGAGTTCAAGTTGAATCTCTTCTGTAGCTTACAAATACACTATGTTTGAACTTGTAATTGTATAATGCTCAATAATAACTTGAAATTTCGCGTGCTTATATAACATAAGTTTTCTACAGCTCGCAAATACACTATGTTGAACTCAAAATTTTACATGTTTATATAACATTAACACCCGTACGCATCATACTTTTTAGTTTGAAAATTTTATGTGCACAGTGGAAGACGTACGTGGGTGGGTGTGTTAGGTAACACAAAATATATTGGGAGCAACCGGTAGAGCTACCCATATGGCCAGTCATACCACTCTGACTCGAGGTGCAGAAAGCTGGTCAGCCAGCAAGATAGCATAGAAAAAATAGATTTAGCGCGAGGAATACAAGAGGTAATAGCACCCCAGGTACCCTAACTTGCACCCAGTGTGATGATTTAGTCCCAAAATTGCA
Organism: Triticum aestivum; assembly: GCF_018294505.1. Lineage (NCBI taxonomy): Eukaryota > Viridiplantae > Streptophyta > Magnoliopsida > Poales > Poaceae > Triticum > Triticum aestivum. Next base: position 473,689,065 of record NC_057797.1, on the reverse strand, counting down.
AAACTTGACCAAACCATACCCCAACTTGCACCTCATGTGATGATTTAGTCCCAGACCAATCACAGCTCGCCAATTGGCTGCCAAGTGGCTGGACGGTCAGCGCACGCAGTTTTGCAAAAAAACCCCTGCAGTTTCCAATTATCAACCCGCAGTCACCCCCACTTCTACTGGAAACTACTGTACATATGGGCCAATGCTACTGGAAACTACTGTACATATGAGATGCCAAGAAGTTCGATCCTTCAGAGCTTCTGAAGAACATCGCGCATGGCCGCGCGCGGCCTACACACGGCCTCCAAAGCCACGGCCTTGGGCATGGTGATCCCCACCCCCTCCGTCATGTCCACCTCCACGCCGTCCACCCGGTCCCAGTCGAAACACTGCACCAGCGTCCCGAGAACCACCCCGACCGTCTGCAGCGCCAGCGCCTCGCCGGGGCACCTCCGCCGCCCCATCCCGAACGGCATCATCAGCAGCCCGTCGCCCTTGCCGTCCTCGAACCGCTCCGGGCGGAACGCCGTCGGGTCCTCCCACACAGCCGGGTGTACGCGTTCACGATCAGCATGGTGCCGCTCCGCACGTCGTAGCCGCCGACCTTGCAGTCGGCGGAGGACTCGTGCGGCAGCAGCAGCGGTGCCGCCGGGTACAGGCGTAGCGTCTCGTTGATGATGCACTGGAGGTAGCTGAGGCGGGGCACGTCGTCGGCGCTGAGAGTGGGAAAGGCCAAAATTAAATTACTAGAAATAAACACGTTGGAAGTGGGATTCATCCAGCTAAGTGACATGGCCGTGTTACTCGCCTACGTTGAGTGACCACTATCTGATTAGATATATGATAAGACAGATAAAAAGTGGAGTACTGGACTAACACAATGACTCAGGTCGAGTTGTTGCTATCTGATGACCACTATCTACTGATGATGCCAAATTGCCAATGTCCTTAATGAAGAAACTGACAGTTGAAGTACTCGGGTATGTGAGAAGCAACCAAGTGGAAAAGTGACTTACTGCACACAGAGCGATGATCATCTGATCAGTGTACAGCTCCGGCTCCGTCTTCTGCAGAGTGAGGAGCACGGCGATCATGCTCTTCTTCTCGCCCTCGTCGCCGGCGCCGCCCTCGTCCATCCTCCGCCGCTCGGCGTCGATGAGCCGGTGGAGGAAGGCGTCCCTCCTGCTCACCGTGGCCAGGATCCTGCTCCTCACGCCGGACACGTCGAGCCACCGCATCACCGGCAGGTAGTCCCACACGTTGGCCGCGCCGATGAGCGGGATGATCTCGTCCACCACCTGCTTGAACTCCTGCGCCTCCAGGGACATGTCCATCGCCACGTCCCTGCGCTCCGTCTTCCTCTACGACAACAACCTCACCGGCGCCTTCCCGCCGGCGCTCGGGCGCTGCAGGCAGCTGCAGCGGCTGCTCCTTGCAAACAATGGGTTCTCCGGTCACATACCGGCCGCCGCCTTGCCGCAGATGAAGAGCCTGCAGGTGCTCGACCTGTCGTCCAACACCCTCACGGACGCCATCCCGCCTGAGCTCGGCAAGCTCCAGGCGCTGGCCGGCACACTGAACATCTCCCGCAACCGCCTCTCCGACGCGGTGCCGCCGGAGCTGGGACGTCTCCCGGCGACCGTCACCCTCGACCTCCGCTTCAACAACCTCTCCGGCGAGATCCCGCAGTCCGGGTCCCTCGCCAGCCAGGGCGCCACGGCCTTCCTCAACAACCCCGGGCTCTGCGGTTTCCCGCTCCAGGTCCCCTGCCGCGCGGCCCCGCCGTCGGCATCCTCCTCCACGCCGCCTCCGACCACCACTGGCTCCGGCGGCAGCGCCGGCGGCACTAGCCAGCCGATGAAGACCAGCTTCATCGTGCTCATCTCGGCCGCCGACGCGGCCGGCGTCGCCCTCATCGGAGTCATCGTGGTGTACATATACTGGAAGCTGCGCGACCGGCGCGGGGATGATGTCGACGACGAGGAGGACGAGGAGGGGCGAGGGCTCTTCGCCTGCCCGTGCATGCGCGCAAACACCTGCGGGGACTCGTCGGACGGGTCCGACGCGGGCGGCGGCGAGAAGAAACGCGGCAACGGTTCCGGGGGCGGAGGCGGCGGCGAGGACGGGGAGCTGGTGGCGATCGACAAGGGGTTCCAGATGGAGCTGGACGAGCTGCTCCGCGGCCCCGGAGCGGTACAAGGAGTTCGCGGCGGAGGCCGGCGTCGTCGGGCGCGTGCGGAGGCCGGCGTCGTCGTGCTCTTTTTTCCAACGGCTTGCTCTGCTCTGAAGAATAGAACAGGTTTTGGAAACGGCAGGGAGGTTTCTGCAAAACTGCGTGCGCTGACCGGCCCAGCCAATTGGCGAGCTCTGATTGGCCTGGGACTAAAACATCACATTGTATGCAAGTTGGGGTATGAGTTGATCTAGTTTTGCAACTTTGGGACTAGATCATCACATTGGGTGCAAGTTAGGGTACCTGGGGTGCTATTACCTCCAAGATGATACATTTGAGATTTTGGATGATAACAGGTCAACCATTTTGTTTCATTTTATGGCTTTACACAATTCACAGCCAACTTGTCAGAGCTTTCGGAAAAGTTCTTACTACTGTTTCTTCTTGGTCCTAGTACTTAAGATAAGATAACCAAGAATCAATGGAGCGAAGTGTAGTGTGAATTGGATGGATGAATCTCATCCGGTGGGCGATTGGGTGATCCAGCAAGCGCTCTAGGAAAAACCAGGTGATATTTCCGTCGATGGTTCGTCCAAAGTGACCAGACCGCTTTCGTCGACCGGAGCCGCCTCTGTGTGTCACTTCGGATCAGAACCACTCAGCGAGCAATGAGCCAGAACCGAATGCGCGAGATAATTAGTCACTCTGCACTAGCAAATCCTCCTGGTGGTGGATTCCAGACAACCTTATCTGCACACCACCTGTCAGATTTCACACACATCGTGCCATTAATTAATTCTTAAATAAAATTGATTTGAAGATCCTCCAGTCCTTGTAAGATTCATATATAATCAGAAATCTTTACCGAATTTCATTTCTGCGCGATTTACTCCCGCCGCCAAGCTGCCACGTGAAATGGCGTTTGAATGCTTTAGAAAGAGACAAATGTGGAACCAAAAATTTCTCAAACACATGACCTAACCCTATCCCGCTCCGGTGCGGCGCCGCCCGCCGGCCGGCTCCTCCCGTTCACTACAGCGCCTCCTCCCGCCGCCGTTGCCGCCGCCAGGGGCGTCGCGGGCAAAGCCTGTGTGCTGCAGTGGCGGCCGCGGCGTTTCTCCTCAGCCCGCGCATCGGTCAGGACGGCGGCGGCCCGTGATGGCTGGATCTACGGTGGGGTGTGCGGGGCGGTTGCGTACGGCGACAGGACCAGTGGCGCTCGATCTGGGCCTAGATGGGCTTCGGCAGGCCGCAACCTCGTGTACCGTTCCGTCAATGGCTTGTTGTTCTTGGGATCGACCCGCAACTTGAGGACGTCGGGGGCTGCGGCCCTGGGCGTGGCGGTGGTGGCCACCTCCTCCGCCGAAGATGGTCGGCCTGAGGCTGGGTGGTCGGATCTCCAGATCCGGCATCTAGTCCCGGCTGCGAGTTGGAGAGACAGAGTTGCCGGTGAAAACCGAGCCGACGGCGGACGATGGCGGCGTTTTGCGTAGTTATCTTGATAAAGGCATCGTCGTGTAACTTCTGTCGACCCACTCGTGCTGCTTCGAGAAAAACCCTAAGATCTGGACATCCAGATCGGACGATGGCGGTACTGCGGTATCGTTACTCTCTTAGGAGCATCGTTTCTGGAGCAGCGCTAGAAGACAGAGGCAGAAGGTGGAGCGGCTAAGTCTTGCACGGAGCTTCGATGGAGATGTCAAGTCATGCCTGACCGACAGGTGTTACGCTGTGTCATGCCTGGTCGGCAGGTGCTACGCACGATAGATCTTCCAGAGCCTTCGTGTCTGGATGAATGCGCGCAGGGCGGTGGCCCCGTTGGGCGTCGTGATAGCGTCGACGGATGTCTGAAATGGCAAGGATGATTCGGATCTCTATTCTGGAGATGGGTCAGCGGTCGAGGATGATGGCGGCTTCTGGCTTCTAAAACGTATGCATGTGGTGCGCGCTTTAGGTCTGCTGCACCGGATGTTGGTCCCGATAAGTTATGTGGATAGATCGACGACGACATCGATTTTAGATGTGGGGGTGAGAGCACTTTACATTATCGAGTTTGTAGGTGTGAGTAGTGGCTTCGGGTGACTTGATGTATTTTTCTGTCAGAGCTTTGTGAAATAATTAATAAAGATGGTTATATGCACCGATTGATGCAGAGACCGAAGGTTTAACCTCCTTTTCCAAAAAAGAAAATGGGACATGAACCATTCATATTGATTATATATGTGAATTAATTACTTTAAAGCTAACAATTGAGAGTAGGAACTGTACTCCAGCTTGAAGTTTTGGTTGCAATGGATATCAAGAAGAACGCCTTGAAAAGCAGGGGTTTGTCGCTTTGACCCAAACTTGATGGTACATCCAGTACACACACATGTACTGCCTTGACTGACCGGCAACGAGAGGCCGCCATCCCTATCGAAGAAACGCATGACGGTTCTGTCCCGGAAAGTATGCAGTTTTTTGTTTGTTTGTTTTTTTATCGGGAAAAAGTATGAATTCTTTTAAAGAAACTTTTAATCTATTCCTCTTCAAAAATAATAAAAGTCTCATTTAGATTCGTAGACCATCTAACGATGACTACAAGCACTGAAGTGAGTCAAAGACGCGCCATCGTCATCGCTCATTCCTTGCCAGAGCCGGACAGAACTTGTTTTACTAAACAATCGTGAAGTCGTCGGGCTAAAGCCCCGTAGGACTAATGCATCAGAACAGCAACCGCCGCTCATGAAAAGACGCGTAAATATAAAAGATTCAACTTGAAGACACATGAGCGTAGAAAACGAAGACTGGATCCGAATAGATCCACCAAAGACAACCACTGACTGAATTCCATGAGATTCTACGAAGACACACCTTCACATGCCCTTCAACGATGCTAGATGCACCACCAGGACGAAGACTTGGCGGAGAAAGCCTTATTCCATTTTTACGGAGTCGTCGTCGTCTCGTCTTTCTGAACCGGACACAAATCATAACAAAACTCAGAAAACATCCAGAACAGAGCCCTCCCACCAGCAAAGACATGGATCCACCATGCCTCCATGGTTCTAGGGAGCTCTTTTTTGGACATGCAGTTTTGACTATTGCTCCTAGCTGAATACGCAGGTAAGAAATATTTACTCTTGTGAACATGCAACAATATTACATTATCATATCTGTAGGTTTTTTTTGTAAAAGTGAATGACATTCTATTTATATTTACCTTATGGCTAGCCCATGTCCCAACTTGGACCAAATGGAGGATCAACCATGTAATCATTGAGTTACAAGTTGGGTAGGGTAATTCCATTAAAAAAACTTGGACGGAATTATATATATACTCAACATTCAGAGCATTTACAACTGGACCTCTCAAATCCTCCCCCAAACGTCTGGATGGGTTGTCCGATCAATGACCAATCGCAAAAGCGATAGCCAACTGGGAGCCCTAAATCCGGTCCAAACGCCCGGACTGACCGGCAACTCCATAGGATTGTCCGAACACCGCTGCCACATAGGATCGGCATGCTAGGGCCTACACCGCCCCAACCAATGTCCCCACAAAAAACCCACCTGACCGGACGAACCCTAGTCAAACCCCTCACTCCTCTCAGTCAACTAGTCCTCTCTGCTCCCCTCGTCCTCCCTACTCCCTCCCAACTCCATTTCCTCCTCTTCGCTATGGCCAACTCCGATGCCAGCTCCAGCAACGAGCCGGATCCCACAGACTGGGATGGCCTCGTCAAGGAGGAGGACGTCTGATCTAGCAGCGACACGCCCGACAATGAGGAGCTTGCGCTCCCACCATCGAGCGGTAGCGCATCGAAACCGGAGGAAGCGCGAGCTCTGTCGCATCCGCCAGCTCCTCCGTATCCCGCCGGCGTAATGCTGGCGGCAACAACCAATCCCGCGCCCACCTAGCCCGCTCTGCACTGCTCCAGATCCGAAGCAGGGCGGGCGTGTCCCCTTCCCCTCCAACGGTTGCATAGCCCAGGCAGTGTTGGGTGCTCATGCCCGCGTTTCTCATGTGCATGCGCATGCCGGAGTTGGAGCCCAAGGCGGCCCGACGCGAGCAGTGACGGCGGAGCCTGACTCTTCCCGCCAACGCGTGACGCCTCCGGCGCAAGAACGCGAAGGCGCTTCGCCTCGACATCGAGGCATCCGAGCGCCTCACAAGGAAGAAGGAGCCCGCAAAGGCGAAGGCGGCCTGACACGCGAAGGAGCAATAGTGTCTCCTCCGCCGCCTCTCGTGCTACATCTCCTCGTCGGAGGAGAGCGGCACCACCACAGACGACGATGACGACAACGATGATCCTCCCGCCGCGAAAGCCTACATGGAGGAGATGAACCACCGTGCCGCCAACCGCAAGGGCAACGGCCCGGTTAGGAAGTGGTGAATTCCGGTCACCCCGCACTGCTATGTTAATATTTGTAGTTTTTTTTATGTTTTAAGGTGAATTTGAACTCCGTCGACCCTTTTGGATGAACTTTGTGGATGTTCAATGACCGAAATGATATGTTCTATGCCATCTCGTATGATCTGTGTATTTTGCATGTGTTTGTAAGAAAAAAATGGTATAATATTTGGTGTCCGTGGTTGTAGGGAGGACAAAATTACAACTATCCGGGCATTGCCAACCGACGTGCCCAGACAAACCCGCGGGCGTGTGGGAGCCGCAATTTACCAATCCTGGTTGTAGATGCTCTTAGTGAACCAATAATTAACTGGCACAGCTACATATCCATGTTTAAACAAGCAAGAATCAACCCAGCTAGAGACAACTTACAGTCTACACAAGTTTAGATTTGTAGGTGGCCAGTCAAATAGACCTAGGTAGCCCCCCGCAAAAAAAAAGATAGACCTAGGTAGCGGTCTACTCCCTTCGTCCGAGTTTATTAGGCCTCTCAGCATCACAAGCATGTCCCCTTTTATAAGGCCCCGCATTGGAAAGGTGCATGCATGCAACCATTTCATTGGTTGTATTGAAAGCTATTGTTGTTGGTGCCATGACTGAAAAGTTAATACACTTCATGTGTGCTTTTTCATTGGCTGCATGCATGTGAGAGAGTGCATTGGGAGTGGAATGGAATAATTAATGTGAGCAAATTATTATGTGTCTTGGTCTAAGAGAAGTTGTCTTTAGACCTAATAAACCCGGACGGAGGGAGTACTAGTATCGATTCCCATGCACTAGTAGCAGTTAACCTTGATTAAAAGAAAATTGTTCAAGTGTCACCCTAATCTAATCTAATATTTCCCGCAAAAAAATCTAATCTAATCTAATCTATTGTGCATCTAATCGATCCATGGGGAGGTGCTCAGTTCATGCCTGTTAACAACATTTTGTAGTAGTATACGGTTAGCTGCTTCGTGTCAAACCGCTGGCTGGCCGTCGACGGCATAAACAACCCCCTCCAATCACCACCATCTTCTTCCCCTCCGCTGTAAATTCCATATAGTAGGGCGCAGCACAAACTGGATCCAAACAAGATTCCTTCCACATCCAAAAGGCTGCGAGGGCTATATATAAAAAGCGCGGCACCCACCGGAGCTCCCGCCCGCCTTGCCTCAATCACTTTACCAAGATAACCCACCACCGGCCGTACCCAATCGAATCGGTAATGGAGCACCACCAGCGGCTGCTGCATTTGTCGCCACACCAAGAGCACCTCATGATCGGCCCGGGCTTCTTCGACGTTGACCCGATGCACTTCCACGGCGACGACGCCGGCTTCCTCGCGGTGCAGCCGGCCGCCGACGATGGCGCCTGGATGGAGGACCTCATGCATCTCGGCGACGAGCTGTTCGGCGGTGGTGGCGGCGGCGGCGGCGCCGGGGACGACAACGACATGGTGGGCGCTGCTGCTGCTGCTGACCAGGCATGGCGGCAGGAATGCGAGGGCGCGTCCCCGGACGACCACCCCTGCAGCTACGACGACGTGATCAGCCCTGTCTCCGGGGAGCAAGGCGCGGGCTTCGAGCCCAGCCGCGACGACAGCGACCTGTCGGGGACGAGGAAGAGGCGAGACCGCTCCAAGACCATCGTGTCGGAGCGCAAGAGGAGGTTCCGGATGAAGGAGAAGCTATACGAGCTCAGAGCTCTCGTCCCCAACATCACAAAGGTTAGTACTACTACTCTAGTTTGTACTACTCAGGATCCTCTCATGTCGTGATCGATAGAAACAGTTTGTGGAGTACACACCAATTCTTACTGGGAGCGCGCGTCACTTTCCTCTGCAGATGGACAAGGCCTCCATCATCGCCGACGCAGTGGCGTACGTCAAGAACCTGCAGTCGCACGCCAGGAAGCTCAAGGAGGACGTGGCGACGCTCGAGGCGCGGCCGGGGTTGGCCGGCCGGCGGCAGCAGCTGCAGCAGAAGCAGGGCCGCCGGCACGGCCGCAACGGCGGCGACGACGAGGGGAACAGCGGCAGCTCCAGAGGGGGCGGCGGCGCGCGGGTGACGCTAGTGAGCGCGGCCCAGGTGGGCGAGGGCCGGTTCTTCGTGACGGTGGAGTGCGAGCGGCGGGACGGCGTGGCGGCGCCTCTCTGCGCGGCCGTCGAGTCCCTCGCCGGCTTCCTGGTGGAGAGCTCCAACCTCGGCTGCTCGTCAGACCGCGTCGTGTCAACTCTCACACTCAAGGTACTACTCCCTCCGTCCGAAAATACTTGTTATCAAAATGGATAAAAAAATGTATCTAAAACTAAAATACACCTAAATACATCTTTTTTAGTTGCAAGCAACGACTCCCATAAATAATCATTATTCATTTCCGCGACAAGTAACTCGGACGGAAAGAACATATCTATACTACGTACTTGTAGTATAGTATGAATTTTTCTCTCGATTGATTCCTCTAGAAACTGTGATGCTCTCTCTGTGCATGGAATTCCAGGGCTCCAAACGAGTGATACTTAGTTGTACTGATGTGGTATCGCCGTGCGTGTGTGCAGGTTAGTGAAGCAAGGGAGGAGGTGATGATCAGCGACCGCACGGTGAAGCTGTGGGTGATGGCGGCGCTGCTCAGCGAGGGCTTCCGGCCAGAAGCCACGTCGGAGATCTGCTAAGCCACGTGTCGTCATTCCATGTGTTGTTAGTAGTGTGGCGTGTGGCGTGTCCTCTGGTTTGTCCCTGTCCGTCCGATCCGTAACTGAGTACTACAGAAAGTGGCCGAGTTGTACCGCTGCTGTGCTTCAGTCGACCAGGGCCGTCGCCCGGCCCGCATGGCTGGTCAAACGGCGCCGTTAAATGTATCAAGCAATTGACGGTAACAAACGCTAGCTATGGCCGCCTGTGACTGTGATGCACTATCGTTCGCTCAACTATGCCGTGCCATGAACAGACACTCGTACACAATTTTTGCCCATGGTATATATGCAGTGTACCCAGTTACACACTCACTCCGTAACTCATTCGCTCGCATTCAAGCACGTAGGCATCGGTCAAGTGCTCGATCGAGACCATGACACGGATTATAAACTAGGACTGCAAAGTTCACTTTGGTAGGGACTCAACAGTAAAGGTAAGCGATTAAGTAGGTTATGTCTTTTATAATTTCCATGTTGTAACTTCCTGGTTCTGACTTCTGAGTTATATTGGCCCTTGTACAATGCAGAGTATTTTTTAACACGGTATAAGCGCAGACGCTCGTACAGATTGCTGCATATACACTTATCCAGTGGCGGAGGCACAGAGGGGCCAGCCAGGGCCGGGCCCTCCCCAACATCCTAATTTCCTTGGTAATATGCATATGAACAGTGACATCTTTTTACTGTTACCTGCAGTCGGCCCTCCCTAACGTCCAATTATATGCATTCCTGCTTCCGCCACTGCACTTATCCATATGAACGCACGCATGCACACCTTACCCCTGTGAGAACCTCTAAGCCGGCACATTATCTTCAGATTGACAAAGTCACTGCAGACCCCTTCGTGAACGCACATCACCAGAAGAACTGAAATAAATCTAGGAAAATGTGACCATCAATGCCAAGTTTAGGACTTGAACCCTGGTGGGTTAGTCCCACCACAAGGAACCTACACTCAGTTCGCACAATGCAAGGTATTTAGAGAGGTGTCTCCGAAGGGGAAAATGGTTATTTGTCAAGCAGCTGTCTAAGCACCTTGCATTCTTCGGATGCTCTGCTCACTTAGCTTGTAGTAAGACCTATCTAGGGCTGTTTTGGTGCTATTTGACATATCTTTAATTTACTCTAATGTTATGTATGTTTCTATTGAGAAGCTACATGTAGCTTGAAGGGCAGAAGTCATTATTATACCCCATCCCATAGGGGATCAAACATTATGTCGGAAGCTATTTGTATCTAACTGAACCCAAATATTTTTTCAACGGAAGGCGGCAATCTCTTCGACATCTAGGCATATATGGTGACTTTGTTAATCTTGAAGTAACTAACTTGGGTCTTCAATTGTTGTGTGAGTATCACTACTGTAGAATCATTTATCAGTGACGGGCCCAAAACGTTCATTACTGAAAAGCAAGCAACTCGTCACTAATATTTTGTCATTGATAACTTGTTACCAGTGACGATTGGCTTCTTATCGAGGAATAATGATTTGTCAATCTTATGATTTGAGTTAGTCGTGGAGAAAAATGGAGGGGAGGGGACAGATGTGGTGTGAAGGGATCTCCTATGCGATGATGTTTTTTAGAGCATGCAAACTGTGTGCCATGGCTTTATAGAAGATAGAGGATAAAATACAAGAATTCAAACAAGCTCCCACCACTTGAGGAGTATCAGACTTTAGGGCCACTTGCCGATCCGAGTGAAAACCTGGGGTGTTACATTATTGTTGTTCGCTTCTTTTTCTTTTTTAATAATTTGATTGTGTGCATCCTTGATGTTGAGTAAATGTATTTAGCACGTGTATTCTTGTACTTCAAGTCTTCCTCCTTGTGTATAGCTGAGGATTTGACTGCCTTATGTACTTGATATCTTATAGATTTGTCAGCCACACTGAGAGTTGCATCATATTCCTCTACACTTGATATCCTAAGTAGCTCTTGAGACCATGTTAATGGATAAATTGGATGTAATTGGTATCTTTCTTTTTTATTAATATATTTCTTTTATTCAAAAGAAGAAGAAAAGGCACGCAGTGTGGCTGACATAGTTTGTACGAGAACACATCCAATGCGTAGCGCATCGGGTCTTGTTTAACGCCAGTTGAACTCTACAAATCCTATTTTCTTTTCGAAAACATAGGTACAATATGTATGCACAGCTCTACAAAAATTCAAATCAAAATTTTACCCGCAGCTCCAAGAAGCAAAAAAAATCAGACTATGAATACTAACTAATTTGGGTTGGAGTATTAATTTTGCCCATTAACACTGCCAGCCCTGCCTTTGTTCTTTTGGTTTCTAGAGTTCTGGACTGGATTCGGATTTGAGTTTTCGTGAAATGTCAAATACATGTTGTATCTGTATTATTACGTCAGGCGCACCGATTATGTTTTGTAGTTGCCACAGAAGACCCATACAACAATGTTCAAAAGCGCTGATTATTCCCACGAGCGATCACTTATTACCAGTTTCTCAGTATGTCAATTTGTGAATTGATAAAATTCCAAGATTACTCAAATCTAAAAAGAACTCCAAAATAAAATAAAAACAGTTTAATCTGATTAATCAAACACAAATTTAAATTATACTCCCTAACGTCTTAAATTATAGGACGGAGGGAGTAGCATTTTGTTATGACCGGCATATTAGGAGCTTAACCCAGTTAGTTGTGGCCTAAGTTTATCTTATTGGTATTAGGGGCTTAGCCCAATTATCTTATTAGGAGGATTATATAAACTCGTGTAAGGACCCGTTTTGGGATTAAGCAAGAAGCAATCATATCTACTCGGCTTCCTTAGGGAGCCGGGAGACCTAACCCTAGCCGTCTCCTGCCAACGCCGCCTCCTCCTCCCTCGTGCATGACGGCGCCCAGCCGCCGGCGGCCGCGTGTTCATCCACGTCCAGCTCCCTCCTTCCCCTACAACCTTCGGCCTAGACCCGGTAGAACCCTAGTTCCTACCACTTTGGTATCAGTTAACTCGGTTGCGATCATGTCTTCACCGCCGCCCACCCCATCCCTCCTGCTGCCCACCGCCACCACCGCCCTGCTGTCCATAACGGCCAGCGCGCCTCCCCCGCTGGTGCCGTCACCACCGCCGCGCCGGTCGCCGTCGTCTTCTCTTCGGAGGAGGTCACCGGAGCAATCCGCAATCTCGCCACCGCGGTCCAGGGGATCTGCCTCTACTTGGCCGGGCCCTACGAGCTGCCGCCGGCCGCGCCACCAACCATCGCCACCGGGTCGATGCTGGTGCCGTGGCAGCCGCCTGTGACGCCCCCGATTCAATCGTACACTAATCATACACGCAAACGTGTACGATCAAGATCAGAGACTCACGGGAAAATGTCACAACACAACTCTACAAATAAAATAAGGCATACAAGCATCATATTACAAGCCAGGGGCCTCGAGGGCTCGAATACAAGAGCTCGATCATAGACGAGTCAGCGGAAGCAACAATATCGGAGTACAGACATAAGTTAAACAAGTTTGCCTTAAGAAGGCTAGCACAAACCAGGATACAAATCAAAAGAGGCGCAAGCCTCCTGCCTGGGATCCACCTAAACCACTCCTGGTCGTCGTCGGTGGCCTGCACGTAGTAGTAGGCACCTCCAGTGTAGTAGGAGTCGTCGTCGACGGTGGCTTCTGGCTCCTGGGCTCCATTGTCTGGTCGCAACAATCGGGTATGGAAAGGGGAAAAAGGGGGAGCAAAGCAACCGTGAGTACTCATCCAAAGTACTCGCAAGCAAGGAGCTACACTACATATGTATGCATTGGTATCATATGTGGACTGAACTGCAGAATGCCGGAATAAGAGGGGGATAGCTAGTCCTATCGAAGACTACGCTTCTGGCCACCTCCATCTTGCAGCATGTAGAAGAGAGTAGAAGGTAAGTTCACCAAGTAGCATCGTGTAGCATAATCCTACCCGACGATCCTCTCCTCATCGCCCTATTAGAGAGCGATCACCGGGTTGTATCTGGCACTTGGAATTGGAAGGGTGTGTTTTATTAAGTAACCGGTTCTAGTTGTCATAAGGTCAAGGTACAACTCCAAGTCGTCTTGTTACCGAAGATCACGGCTATTCGAATAGATTAACTTCCCTGCAGGGGTGCACCACATTTCCCAACACGCTCGATCCCCTTTGTTCGGACGCACTTTTCTGGGTCATGCCCGGCCTCGGAAGATCAACACGTCGCAGCCCTACCTAGGCACAACAGAGAGGTCAGCACGCCGGTCTAAATCCTTTGACACAGGGTCTGGGCCCATCGCCCATTGCACACCTGCACGTTGCGTGGGCGGCTGGAGAGCAGACCTAGCAACCTCCATTACAAAGGAAGTTGCGTTACGCGGTCCAACCCGGTGCGCGCCTCTCAATCGCTGACGTCACGAAGGCTTCAGCTGATACCACGACATCGAGTGCCCATAATTGTTCCCGCGTAGTTGGTTAGTGCGTATAGGCCAGTGGCCAGACTCATATCAAATACCAAGTCTTGAAATAACCGCGAACGCCGACCAGGGCCAGGCCCACCTCTCTCCTAGGTGGTCTCAACCTGCCCTGTTGCTCCGCCACAGTGTAATAGTCGGGGGCCTTCTGGAACCCAGGCCCACCTCTACCGGGATGGAGCCACCTGCCCCTTCAGCCCCCAACATCGGAATCACTTGCGGGTACTCAACGAGCCGAGCTGACTTTAGTCACCACCTGTATAGTATGTATATATGTATGTATATACCCGTGATCACCTCCTGAGTGATCACGGCCCGTAGTATAGCATGGCAGACGGACTAGAATGTAGGGCCACTGATAAAGTACTAGCAACCTATACTAAGCATGTAGGATTGCAGGTAAGGTATCAACAGTTGTAGCAACAATGGCAGGCTATGCAACAGAATAGGATTAACGAAAAGCAGTAACATGCTACACTACTCTAATGCAAGCAGTAGAGAAGAATAGGCGATATCTGGTGATCAAGGGGGGGCTTGCCTGGTTGCTCTGGCAAGAAAGAGGGGTCGTCAACAGCGTAGTCGATTGGGGCACCAGCAGCAGCGTCAGTCTCGTAGTCTATCAGAGAGAAGAGGGGGAAGAAACAATGAATATAATGCAAACAGATGTATAGTGATGCATGACAAGACAAGTAGCGGTGCTAGGGGAGCCCTAATGCGGTATGAGGTGATACCGATGAAGGGGGGAAACATCCGGGAAAATATCCCCGGTGTTTCGCGTTTTCGGACAGATGAATCGAAGGGGGAAGTTGCGTGTTCGCTATGCTAGGGATGCGTGGCGGACGAACGGGCCGCGTATCCGGATTCGTCTCGTCGTTCTGAGAAACTTTCATGTATAAAGTATTTTAATACGAGTTACGGATTAAAAGATATGATTTTCAAAAGAATTTATTAATTTCTGGAATTTAATTAATTATTTAATTTAATTCGAAATTGGATTTATGACATCAACATGATGTCATGCTGACATCAGCAGTCAACAGGGGTTGACTGGTCAACCTGACATGTGGGTCCCACCTGTTAGTGACACATTTTAATTAACCTAACCAGGATTAATTAGGGGTGGGCCCCACTATCATTGACTAAGGCTAATTAACTAACAGTAGTTAGTTTAATTAGTTATTAGATTAATCTAATTATGATTAGTTAACTTAATTAATTGTTTAGTTTAATTAAGTTAATTATTTAATTAATTATTTTTACTATTATATTTTTTTATTCTTTTTTTAAATCGTTGTGGGGCTTGGCCCACCAGTCATTGTCACAGGGGGCGGGGCCCAACTGTCATGGGCCCATGTGGCCGATGCGGGTTACGGGCGCTGGGTGCGGGCGTGGTGCCCGTGCCAGAGGCCGAACGGGGCTGGCCCTGGACGCAACCCACAGAATGGGCGTCGGCGGCCAGAACGCCGGCCAGTGGGGGGGACGAGCTGCGGTGGACGGGGCGAGGCCAAGGACAGTGACGAGTGAGGCGGGAGACGAGCGCGTCGAGGGGGAAGCAGGGGCGGCTACGCGTGAGCCACGGACAGCGCGGGCAGCCGGTGGGCGAGCAGAGGCGGGGTACGAACCGAGCGGTGACGAGCGTCCAAGGCAGCAGGGGGGCGGCGACGAGCGAGGCCATGGCGCAGAGCGGGCGCGCGGTCGGGGCCGGACCGGGCGGCGGCCAGGGAAGGTCAATGGCGGGCGGCGCGTGCAACATGTCATGGTTCGACGGCAACGGTGGTGGGCTCGGCGGGATGTCGGCGCGGGCGGTAGAGGCCAGCGGCGGCGGCTGCAGAGGTGCGCGCCGGAGCGGCGACGACGCGCGCGGGGCAGGAGCAGAGGGGCGTCGGGGCGGCGAACATCGGACATGGAGGCGGCCGCGGTGAGCGCGTGCGGTCGACGCGGGTGCGAGCAGCGCGCGGACAGGGAGGCACGGGGTGGCTGCGGCAGCGGCAGGCGCAGGTGCGTGCGCGGCGAGGCGCGTGGGAAACAGGGAAGAGAGAGGAGGGGCGCGGTGTTGTAGAACGTAGTAATTTCAAAAAAAATCCTACGCACACGCAAGATCATGGTGATGCATAGCAACGAGAGGGGAGAGTGTTGTCCACATACCCTCGTAGATCGAAAGCGGAAGCGTTAGCACAACGCGGTTGATGTAGTCGTACGTCTTCATGATCCGACCGATCAAGTACCGAACGCATGACATATCCGAGTTCAGCACACGTTCAGCCCGATGACGTCCCTCGAACTCCGATCCAACCGAGTACTGAGGGAGAGTTTCGTCAGCACGACGGCGTGGTGACGATGATGATATTCTACCGACGCAGGGCTTCGCCTAAGCACCGCTACAGTATTATCGAGGTGGACTATGGTGGAGGGGGGCACCACACATGGCTAAAAGATCAACTGATCAATTGTTGTGTCTCTAGGGTGCCCCTGCCCCCGTATATAAAGGAGCAGGGGGGGTGCAGCTGGCCAGGAGAGAGGGCGCGCCAGGAGGAGTCCTACTCCCACTGGGAGTAGGACTCCCCCCTTTCCTAGTTGAATTAGGACTTGGGAGGGGGAAAGAGGAGGGAGAGATGAAGGAAGGGGCGCGCCGCCCCCCTCTCCTTGTCCTATTCAGACTAGGGGGAGGGGCGCGCGGCCCAGCCCTAGCCGCCTCTCCTCTTCTTCGTAAAGGCTCACTAAGGCCCATTAACCTTCCGGGGGTTCCGGTAACCTCCCGGTACTCCGGTAAAATCCCGATTTCATCCGGAACACTTCCGATATCCAAACATAGGCTTTCAATATATCAATCTTCATGTCTCAACCATTTAGAGACTCCTCGTCATGTCCGTGATCACATCCGGGACTCCGAACAACCTTCGGTACATCAAAACATATAAACTCATAATATAATTGTCATCGAAACATTAAGCATGTGGACCGCACGGATTCGAGAACTATGTAGACATGACCGAGACACGTCTCCGGTGAATAACTAATAGCGGAACCTGGATGCTCATATTGGCTCCCACATATTCTACGAAGATCTTTATCGGTCAGACCGCATAACTACATACGTTGTTCCCTTTGTCATCGGTATGTTACTTGCCCGAGATTCGATCGTCGGTATCTCAATACCTAGTTCAGTCTCGTTACCGGCAAGTCTCTTTACTCGTTCCGTAATACATCATTCCGCAACTAACTCATTAGTTGCAATGCTTGCAAGGCTTAAGTGATGTGCATTACCGAGAGGGCCCAGAGATACCTCTCCGACAATCGGAGTGACAAATCCTAATCTCGGAATACGCCAACCCAACAAGTACCTTCGGAGACACCTGTAGAGCACCTTTATAATCACCCAGTTACATTGTGACATTTGGTAGCACACAAAGTGTTCCTCCGGTAAACGGGAGTTGCATAATCTCATAGTCATAGGAACATGTATAAGTCATGAAGAAAGCAATAGCAACATACTAAACGATCGGGTGCTAAGCTAACGGAATGGGTCAAGTCAATCACATCATTCTACTAATGATGTGATCCCGTTAATCAAATGACAACCCATGTCAATGGCTAGGAAACTTAACCATCTTTGATCAACGAGCTAGTCAAGTAGAGGCATACTAGTGACATACTGTTTGTCCATGTATTCACACATGTATTATGTTTTCGGTTAATACAATTCTAGCATGAATAATAAACATTTATCATGATATAAGGAAATAAATAATAACTTTATTATTGCCTCTAGGGCATATTTCCTTCAGTCTCCCACTTGCACTAGAGTCAATAATCTAGATTACACAGTAATGATTCTAACACCCATGGAGCCTTGGTGTTGATCATGTTTTGCTCGTGGAAGAGGCTTAGTCAACGGGTCTGCAACATTCAGATCCGTATGTATCTTGCAAATTTCTATGTCTCCCACCTGGACTAAATCCCGGATGGAATTGAAGCATCTCTTGATGTGCTTGGTTCTCTTGTGAAATCTGGATTCCTTCGCCAAGGCAATTGCACCAGTATTGTCACAAAAGATTTTCATTGGACCCGATGCACTAGGTATGACACCTAGATCGGATATGAACTGCTTCATCCAGACTCCTTCATTTGCTGCTTCCGAAGCAGCTATGTACTCTGCTTCACACCTAGATCCCGCCATGATGCTTTGTTTAGAACTGCACCAACTGACAGCTCCATCGTTCAATGTAAACACGTATCCGGTTTGCGATTTAGAATCGTCCGGATCAGTGTCAAAGCTTGCATCAACGTAACCATTTACGATGAGCTCTTTGTCACCTCCATAAACGAGAAACATATCCTTAGTCCTTTTCAGGTATTTCAGGATGTTCTTGACCACTGTCCAGTGATCCACTCCTGGATCATTTTGGTACCTCCCTGCTAGACTTATAGCAAGGCACACATCAGGTATGGTACACAGCATTGCATACATGATAGAGCCTATGGCTGAAGCATACGGAACCTCTTTCATTTTCTCTCTATCTTCTGCAGTGGTCGGGCATTGAGTCTTACTCAACTTCACACCTTGTAACACAGGCAAGAACCCTTTCTTTGCTTGATCCATTTTGAACTTCTTCAAAACTTTGTCAAGGTATGTGCTTTGTGAAAGTCCAATTAAGCGTCTTGATCTATCTCTATAGATCTTGATGCCCAATATATAAGCAGCTTCACCGAGGTCTTTCATTGAAAAACTCTTATTCAAGTATCCCTTTATGCTATCCAGAAATTCTATATCATTTCCAATCAACAATATGTCATCCACATATAATATTAGAAATGCTACAGAGCTCCCACTCACTTTCTTGTAAATACAGGCTTCTCCAAAAGTCTGTACAAAACCAAATGCTTTGATCACACTATCAAAGCGTTTATTCCAACTCCGAGAGGCTTGCACCAGTCCATAAATGGATCGCTGGAGCTTGCACACTTTGTTAGCTCCCTTTGGATCGACAAAACCTTCCGGTTGCATCATATACAACTCTTCTTCCAGAAATCCATTCAGGAATGCAGTTTTGACATCCATTTGCCAAATTTCATAATCATAAAATGCGGCAATTGCTAACATGATTCGGACAGACTTAAGCATCGCTACGGGTGAGAAGGTCTCATCGTAGTCAATCCCTTGAACTTGTCGAAAACCTTTCGCAACAAGTTGAGCTTTATAGACAGTAACATTACCGTCAGCGTCAGTCTTCTTCTTGAAGATCCATTTATTCTCAATTGCTTGCCGATCAACGGGCAAGTCAACCAAAGTCCACACTTTGTTCTCATACATGGATCCCATCTCAGATTTCATGGCCTCAAGCCATTTCGCAGAATCTGGGCTCACCATCGCTTCATCATAGTTCGTAGGTTCGTCATGGTCTAGTAACATAACTTCCAGAACAGGATTACCGTACCACTCTGGTGCGGATATTACTCTGGTTGACCTACGAGGTTCAGCAACAACTTGATCTAAAGTTTCATGATCATCATCATTAACTTCCTCACTAATTGGTGTAGGTGTCGCAGAAACCGGTTTCTGTGATGAATTACTTTCCAATAAGGGAGCAGGTACAGTTACCTCATCAAGTTCTACTTTCCTCCCACTCACTTCTTTCGAGAGAAACTCCTTCTCTAGAAAAACTCTGAATTTAGCAACAAAAGTCTTGCCTTCGGATCTGTGATAGAAGGTGTACCCAACAGTCTCCTTTGGGTATCCTATGAAGACACATTTCTCCGATTTGGGTTCGAGCTTATCGAGTTGAAGCTTTTTCACATAAGCATCGCAGCCCCAAACTTTCAGAAACGACAACTTTGGTTTCTTGCCAAACCATAGTTCATAAGGCGTCGTCTCAACGGATTTCGATGGTGCCCTATTTAACGTGAATGCGGCCGTCTCTAAAGCATAACCCCAAAATGATAGCGGTAAATCAGTAAGAGACATCATAGATCGCACCATATCTAGTAAAGTACGATTACAACGTTCAGACACACCATTACGCTGTGGTGTTCCGGGTGGCGTGAGTTGCGAAACTATTCCCCATTGTTTCAAATGAAGACCAAACTCATAACTCAAATATTCTCCTCCACGATCAGATCATAGAAACTTTATTTTCTTGTTACGATGATTTTCAACTTCACTTTGAAATTCTTTGAACTTTTCAAATGTTTCAGACTTATGTTTCATTAAGTAGATATACCCATATCTGCTTAAATCATCTTGAAGGTGAGAAAATAACGATATCCGCCATGAGCCTCAACATTCATCGGACCACATACATCTGTATGTATGATCTCCAAAAAATCTGTTGCTCTCTCCATAGTACCGGAGAACGGTGTTTTAGTCATCTTGCCCATGAGGCACGGTTCGCAAGTACCAAGTGATTCATAATAAAGTGGTTCCAAAAGTCCATCAGTATGGAGTTTCTTCATGCGCTTTACACCGATATGACCTAAACGGCAGTGCCACAAATAAGTTGCACTATCACTATCAACTCTGCATCTTTTGGCCTCAATATTATGAATATGTGTATTACTACTATCGAGATTCAACAAAAATAGACCACTCTTCAAGGGTGCATGACCATAAAAGATATTACTCATATAAATAGAACAACCATTATTCTCTGATTTAAATGAATAACCATCTCGCATCAGACAAGATCCAGATATAATGTTCATGCTCAATGCTGGCACCAAATAACAATTATTTAGGTCTAATACTAATCCCGAAGGTAGATGTAGAGGTAGCGTGCCGACTGCGATCACATCGACTTTGGAACCATTTCCCACGCGCATCGTCACCTCGTCCTTAGCCAATCTTCGCTTAATCCGTAGCCCCTATTTCGAGTTGCAAATACTCCCTCCGTCCGAAAATACTTGTCGGAGGAATGGATGTATCTAGATGCAATTTAGTTCTAGATACACCCATTTTCATTTATTTCTCCGACAAGTATTTCCGGACGGAGGGAGTATTAGCAACAGAACCAGTATCAAATACCCAGGTGCTACTGCGAGCATTAGTAAGGTACACATCAATAACATGTATATCACATATACCTTTGTTCACCTTGCCATCCTTCTTATCCGCCAAATACTTGGGGCAGTTCCGCTTCCGGTGACCAGTCTGCTTGCAGTAGAAGCACTCAATCTCAGGCTTAGGTCCAGACTTGGGTTTCTTCTCCTGAGCAGCAACTTGCTTGCTGTTCTTCTTAAAGTTCTCTTTCTTCTTCCCTTTGCCCTTTTTCTTGAAACTGGTGGTCTTATTGACCATCAACACTTGATGCTCCTTCTTGATTTCTACCTCTGCAGCCTTTAGCATTGCGAAGAGCTCGGGAATTGTCTTATCCATCCCTTGCATATTATAGTTCATTACGAAGCTCTTGTAGCTTGGTGGCAGTGATTGGAGAATTCTATCAATGACGCTATCATCCGGAAGATTAACTCCCAGTTAAATCAAGTGATTGCAGTACCCAGACATCTTGAGTATATGCTCACTGACAGAACTATTCTCCTCCATCTTGCAGCTGTAGAACTTATTGGAGACCTCATATCTCTCAATTCGGGCATTTGCTTGAAATATTAACTTCAACTCTTGGAACATCTCATATGCTCCATGACGTTCAAAACGTCGTTGAAGTCCCGGTTCTAAGCCGTAAAGCATGGCACATTGAACTATCGAGTAGTCATCAGCTTTGCTCTGCCAGACGTTCTTAACGTCGTCAGTTGCATCAGCAGCAGGCCTGGCACTCAGCGGTGCTTCAAGGACGTAATTCTTCTGAGCAGCAATGAGGATAATCCTCAAGTTACGGACCCAGTCCGTGTAATTGCTACCATCATCTTTCAACTTTGCTTTCTCAAGGAACACATTAAAATTCAACGGAACAACAACACGGGCCATCTATCTACAATCAACATAGACAAGCAAGATACTATCAGGTACTAAGTTCATGATAAATTTAAGTTCAATTTAATCATATTACTTAAGAACTCCCACTTAGATAGACATCCCATCTAATCCTCTAAGTGATCACGTGATCCATATCAACTAAACCATGTCCGATCATCACGTGAGATGGAGTAGTTTCAACGGTGAACATCACTATGTTGATCATATCTACTATATTATTCACGCTCGACCTTTCGGTCTCCGTGTTCCGAGGCCATATCTGTTATATGCTAGGCTCGTTAAGTTTAACCTGAGTATTCCGCGTGTGCAACTGTTTTGCACCCGTTGTATTTGAACGTAGAGCCTATCACACCCGATCATCACGTGGTGTCTCAGCACGAAGAACTTTCGCAACGGTGCATACTCAGGGAGAACACTTATACTTTGATAATTTAGTGAGGGATCATCTTATAATGCTACCGTCAATCAAAGCAAGATAAGATGCATAAAAGATAAACATCACATGCAATCAATATAAGTGATATGATATGGCCATCATCATCTTGTGCTTGTGATCTCCATCTCCGAAGCACCTGTCATGATCACCATCGTCACCGGCGCGACACCTTGATCTCCATCGTAGTATCGTTGTCGTCTCGCCAATTTTATGCTTCTACGACTATCGCTACCGCTTAGTGATAAAGTAAAGCATTACAGGGCGATTGCATTGCATACAATAAAGCGACAACCATATGGCTCCTGCCAGTTGCCGATAACTCGGTTACAAAACATGATCATCTCATACAATAAAATTTAGCATCATGTCTTGACCATATCACATCACAACATGCCCTGCAAAAACAAGTTAGACGCCATCTACTTTGTTGTTGCAAATTTTACGTGGCTGCTACGGGCTTAGCAAGAACCGTTCTTACCTACGCATCAAAACCACAATGATAGTTTGTCAAGTTGGTGTTGTTTTAACCTTCGCAAGGACCGGGCGTAGCCACACTCGATTCAACTAAAGTTGGAGAAACTGACACCCGCCAGCCACCTGTGTGCAAAGCACGTCGGTAGAACCAGTCTCACGTAAGCGTACGCGTAATGTCGGTCCGGGCCGCTTCATCCAACAATACCGCCGAACCAAAGTATGACATGCTGGTAAGCAGTATGACTTATATCACCCACAACTCACTTGTGTTCTACTCGTGCATATGACATCTACGCATAAAGCCTGGCTCGGATGCCACTGTTGTAGAACGTAGTAATTTCAAAAAGAAAAATCCTACGCACACGCAAGATCATGGTGATGCATATCAACGAGATGGGAGAGTGTTGTCCATGTACCCTCGTAGACCGAAAGCGGAAGCGTTAGCACAACGCGGTTGATGTAGTCGTACATCTTCACGATCCGACCGATCAAGTACCGAACGCACGGCACCTTCGAGTTCAGCACACGTTTAGCCCGATGACGTCCCTCAAACTCCGATCCAGCTGAGTGTTGAGGGAGAGTTTCGTCGGCACGACAGCGTGGTGACGATGATGATGTTCTACCGACGCAGGGCTTCACCTAAGCACTGCTACAGTATTATCGAGGCGGACTATGGTGGAGGGGGGCACCGCACACTGCTAAAAGATCAACTAATCAATTGTTGTGTCTCTAGGGTGCCCCCTGCCCCCGTATATAAAGGAGCAAGGGGGTGCGGCCGGCCAGGAGAGAGGGCGTGCCAGGAGGAGTCCTACTCCCATCGGGAGTAGGACTCCCCCCTTTCCTAGTTGGATTAGGATTTGGGAGGGGGAAAGAGGAGGGAGAGAGGAAGGAAGGGGGGGCGCCGCCCCCCCTCTCCTTGTCCTATTCGGACTAGGGGGGAGGGGCGCGCGGCCCAGCCCTGACCGCCTCTTCTCTTCTCCGTAAAGGCCTACTAAGGCCCATTAACCTCCCGGGGGGTTCCAGTAACCTCCCTGTACTCCGGTAAAATCCCGATTTCACCCGGAACACTTTCGATATCCAAACATAGGCTTCCAATATATCAATCTTCATGTCTCGACCATTTCGAGACTCCTCATCATGTCCGTGATCACATCCGGGACTCCGAACAACCTTCGGTACATCAAAACATATAAACTCATAATATAACTATCATCGAAACGTTAAGCGTGCGGACCCTACGGGTTCGAGAACTATGTAGACATGACCGAGACATGTCTCCGGTCAATAACCAATAGCGGAACCTGGATGCTCATATTGGCTCCCACATATTCTACGAAGATCTTTATCAGTCAGACCGCATAACTACATACGTTGTTCCCTTTGTCATTGGTATGTTACTTGCCCAAGATTCGATCGTCGGTATCTCAATACCTAGTTCAATCTCGTTACCGGCAAGTCTCTTTACTCGTTTCGTAATACATCATTCCGCAACTAACTCATTAGTTGCAATGCTTGCAAGGCTTAAGTGATGTGCATTACCGAGAGGGCCCAGAGATACCTCTCTGACAATCAGAGTGACAAATCCTAATCTCGAAATACGCCAACCCAACAAGTACCTTCGGAGACACCTGTAGAGCACCTTTATAATCACCCAGTTACATTGTGACGTTTGGTAGCACACAAAGTGTTCCTCCGGTAAACGGGAGTTGCATAATCTCATAGTCATAGGAACATGTATAAGTCATGGAAAAAGCAATAGCAACATACTAAACGATCGGGTGCTAAGCTAACGGAATGGGTCAAGTCAATCACATCATTCTCCTAATGATGTGATCCCGTTAATCAAATGACAACCCATGTCAATGGCTAGGAAACTTAACCATCTTTGATCAACGAGCTAGTCAAGTAGAGACATACTAGTGACATATTGTTTGTCTATGTATTCACAGATGTATTATGTTTCCGGTTAATACAATTCTAGCATGAATAATAAACATTTATCATGATATAAGGAAATAAATAATAACTTTATTATTGCCTCTAGGGCATATTTCCTTCACGCGGCTCACGTCGGGTTCGTAGGGACGGGGCAATGGTGCTCAGGGGGGAGGTTGGGGACGACATGCGTAGGGGGAGGCAGGCCGGCGGGGTAGACGACGAGGTGGCCGAGGCGGCGTTCCAGGCGATGATGGACGAGGTGGAGGCGGCGGTGGGCGATGGCGGTCCGGGGCGGCATCGATCCCTTCCCCGATCCAGATCGGATCGGGATGGGGGCTGACGAGGGGGAGTGGGGGAGTGGGTGTCGGTGGCTAGGGTTGGACCGGGAGGGAGTGGGGAATGGGCCGGCCGGCTGGGCCAGTTGGGATGGTGCCCTGCTGGGCCGGAGCCCAGTGGGGGTGTTTTCCTTTTCTTTTTTTGTTAGTTTGTTTTTCTCTTTTGTATTTTCTTTTTATATTTTCTTTTCTGTTTTAAATCATTTTAAAATATCTAGGCATTTTCTAAAAAGGAGTTCTCTTCACTATAATTACCTATGTAATATTAGGCACTACCCGAACATTTTTGTTTTAACTTTTGAAAAGCTTGATGTTTGACATTATTTAAATTTTTGAATTTGAAAAGTTTTGATCCAACGCGAGATTAGCAACAGTAACCGGGGTGACGTGGCACCGTTAACGTGGGATTACTGTAGCATGATTATCCGGGCGTTACACCGCCGCACCCGGCGGCCTCCGCCGCGACCGTCGCCCTGCTGCAGCTGCCCATCGCCCTGCTGCAGCAGCAGCTGCAGCTGCCGTCGCCACCTCCGGTCAGCTCCAGCCCGGCTCCGACCACGCCGGCGGGAGTCCCAATCCACCAGGTCTGGTTCCCACCCTCGTCGTCACCGCTTTTGGCCTGGTTGACCGGGCCGTTGCCGCAGCCTGTCTACACGGTGGCCTTGAAACAGTCAGCGCCCACCCTGCAGTACGGCGGGCCCTCCGGCTCCGCGGGCCCCTACGCTGGCCTCGACGGGCCGCCGTTCCACGGAGGACCCCCTGTGTCCACCGACCTGGCGCCGTCCCCCCCCCCCCCGCTGCTCTGCACCGCTGAGCCGTACGGCCGCAGCAGTCATACTCAGACACCACCGCGCTTCGCCAAGCTCGACTTCGCCACCTACGACGACACCGAAGACCCCCTCAACTGGCTTAATCAGTGTGAGCAATTCTTCCGGGGGCAACGCACGCCCGCATTGGACCGCACCTGGCTCGCCTCCTATCACCTCCGAGGCGTCGCACAGACGTGGTATTACGCCCTCAAGCAGGACGAGGGCGGCATGCCCCCATGAGAGCGCTTTCGTGAGCTATGCCTCCTTCGCTTCGGGCCGCCGATACGCGGGAGCCGGCTGGCGGAGTTGGGCCACCTTCCCTTCACCTCTACGGTGCAGGACTTCGTCGACCGCTTTCAGGCCCTGGCATGCCATGTGCCTGGCGTGACGGCTCGCCAGCGGGCCGAGCTCTTCGTCGGCGGTCTGCTATATCATATACGAGTGGACGTGGAGCTGCGTGGACCCCAGAACCTCCAGACGGCCATGTACTACGCCAGCGCGTTCAAGCGCCGCGCGGTGGCCATCCAGCAGGCATCACCATCCCGGGCCGCTGGGCCGCCACCCTGGCCAGACGTTCCCGCGCAGGGTCGGCCTGCTCAGGCTTCCGCGGCACCCCTCGCCGCGACCGCGGCGTGCCCATTCCGTCGGCTCACCTCGGCCGAGCTACTCGAGCGCCGCCTCCAAGGGTTGTGCTTCAACTGCGACGAGCCCTGCGTGTCCGGCCACGTCTGCCCGTGACTCTTCTACCTGAAGGCTGCGGACTACATTGAGGAGGACGCCGCCGCCGCCGCCGGGCTCGACGACCTGCCCGCCCCGGCTTACGTGGAGGTGTTTAACGCCGGTTGATCACCTCGAGGAGTTTCGCATGCGCTTCCCCGCCTTCTAGCTCGAGGACGAGTTGTTTGTGCAGGCAGGGAGAAATGTTATGACTGACATATTAGGGGCTTAGCCCAGTTAGTTGTGGCCCAAGTTTATCTTATCGTTATTAGGGGGCTTAGCCCAATTATCTTATTAGGAGGATTATATAAACTCATGTAAGGACCCGTTCTGGGATTGAGCAAGAAGCAATCATATTTGCTCGGCTTCCTTAGGGAGCCGGGAGACCTAACCCTAGCCGCCTCCTGCCAACGCTGCCGCCTCCTCCCTCGCGCACGATGGCGCCCAGCCGCCGCCGGCCGCGTGTTCGTCCACGTCCAGCTCCCTCCTTCCCCTACAACCTCCGGCGTAGACCCGGTAGAACCCTAGTTCCTACCATATTTTATTTGTGTTATAATAATACCAATGTACACCATTAAAACATTTCTAGTGCTTTTGAGCCTTTCACCAATGTAAACCATTAAAACACACTGTACACATTCAATCTTTGTGAAGAGAAGGCTACGAATTAAGTTTTAGAAATAGAAGAATTCGAAATAGATCTACAACTTGCTCTGCTACACATGACACATAACAACTTCGGAGCAATAACTAGCAACTGCCTTTTACGCTACAAATAACCAAGATTGATAAGGTCTCCAAAACATCACATCTATCAGATGAAGAAAATAAATACTAGGCTGATCTTGGTGCCAGTTTATCTAACCAAGATAGGATTATCGCAGCTCCTTTCTCCCACGAGCAATCTAACATCATATCATGTGCTACCCCTTCCACACAGACAGGTTGCACGTTGTAAAATCTTGCAGTTTCAGAAAGCCCTTCCGCATCCTAGATAATGGAAATGTTTAGAGCATGAGAAACGAAACATTTCTTTTGTATGTGCGAGAGATTTGTTTGGGGGTTGGGTTCACTCACAACAATGAAATCATTGCTTGCACCCATGACAAGGATTTCTAATGTACCATCTGTGGCAGAAGGTACAGGCAATGATGCATTGAGCTTCCTCAAGTCAAATAGTGGCAACTTTGAGCTTTCCTTCATTAGATTTTGGTACCTAAAACATGATGTCGTAGATTGTTGATGAAAGAAAAGAGGCATTTAGACTGCAAATGGCTTATGTAAGCTGGAGATGGTATGCGAACAATAAATACCTCAGGACAAGTTCATCATCCATTTGTGATGAGAAAAATGTTTCTTTGCAGAGAGGCAATGAATTTGCATATGCTTTTGCAGCCAAGCTGAGTGTAACCTGATAGCAAGATGAATAAAACTTCATGTATGCGCATGAACAAATTCACGTGACACAAACAAAGTATTCAATACTGATGGCTTGAAGAGAGACATGAATAGGTCATTCATAGTTTGAAGCAAAGAAATGGTTGCATGTAGTACATGAAGTGTATGATACTCCCTCCATTCCTAAATATAAGTCTTTTTAGAGATTCAAATATGAACTACATACCGAGCAAAATGAGTGAATCTACACTCCAAACTAGGTCCATATACATCACTATCTAGTCCATAGTTAAAGGCATTTTGGAGACCGAGCTCCATGGAGCCCTTTATTTTGAAAAATTCAAAATTCATAAATTTCGGTTCAAACATATTCTGAAAAAAATTACACATGTATGCAAGGATGTAAAGTGTATGTGTGAAAAATTTCAGGATGAAATACCTTGAATTGCGAGCTGCACAAAAAAAATCATGGACTTTAAAGATGAACAGTACATGTGCTAAAAAGCCCCAGATTTGTCTTTTTTGTGTAGCTCACATTTTATTGTATTTCGACCTAAAAATTTGCACACATGTATATTATGTATCTAGATATTTGTGTATTTATTTTTAGAAATTTTTAAAACTGAAAAGTTTGAATTTTGAAGTTTTCAAATAAAGGCCTCCATGAAGCTCGGTCTCCGTTTGGCATTTTCGATAGTTAAATCTCTAGAAAGACTTATATTTAGGAATGGAGGGAGTACATGCAGAAGCAAAGAAAGTCAACAAGTATGGATGGGGTAATTCAGGTCTAATAAACAGTGGATCAGCAAACTTATCCAGACTCCACCAAAGAGAATTGGGAGAGTTAAAATAGGCATAAGGAGTTCAAGCCAATTGTACAAGGAGAAGAAATGACTGCCAACAAGCATGGTGATTCATACAGAGCATTGCGAAAGTGAACCTTCACTAAGTTTGTTCAGTGCTTGATGCTATAATCTTGGTTTTTGACTCGCGACTAGTCAAGTCGCCGCCAGCCCTGCAGCTCGGCGATTAGTCGACCCAAGTCGCTGTATAGTCGCCATAAGTCGCTGTATAGTCGCGAATCACCCTGATTTCTAGGAAACGACTTGGCGATTAGTCGGCGACTATACAGCGACTAATCAGCGACTCAAAAACCATGGCTATAATTAGCAAGCACTCCATATTAAGAAAAAATTGGATTTGCTCAAAAGGGAATTGATTGATGACTGCATGATAAGTGAATGTTCAAGCCTTCAAGGCATTTCATACCTGGCAAGTAAAAACAGAGTATAACACCCACCACAGGTGATAGAGTAAATGCTAAACTAAAAAAATGTATATACAAGGCATGTCAGTATCACACTGAAATTCAGATGGCTGAATGATAAAACTCGAAGGAAAAGGATAAATTATAGTTCAGTTTTACCTTGATAGCAGCAATTGGTTTAGTCAAAAGGTAACGCCATACTAATCCACTGGAGAATGATATAAAGGAGTTAGATCACAATGATAGTAAGTTATAAATAAGATGGTAAATGTGTAGCAAACAACAATAGGAACACCTGTTTCCCGAGGGAGGTACAGAACAGACAAGAACAGCGCCAGAAAGCTTTGGATGAAGAGGTTCTGAACCTATAATAGAAAAGGTGGCATGTAGTGACTTTACCATAGATGGAGACAAACATTACTTTTTCATTCAGAATAATGAGACTAATTATTCTTAGCAAAATGTGGATGCTAATACACTGAACATCCAAAAAAGAGTGAAATCAGATATGATGTTGGGCTGATAAAGGACTAAACTTTACTCGACTAATTAACATGAATACTATGACCAATGAGTAGTTCTAAGAAAACACGACATTGATACATACAAGGTCCTCAAAGAAAATAACTTTTGCACGTCTCAAGGAAGACCAGAAGATCAGAAAAGTGCATCCATTTTGCTATTATTACGACTTAGCATGCAAAAAAGGATATTTGGAAATTAAAATAATACTCCCTCCGTTCCCAAATATAAGTCCTTTTAGAGATTCCAACAAGTGACTACATACGGAGCAAAATGAGTGAATCTACACTCTAAAATATGTCTACATACATCCGTATGTTGTAGTCCATTTGAAATGTCTAAAAAGACTTATATTTAGGAATGGAGGGAGTAGTATTTGAAAATGAGTATGGCACTTCAAGATAAAAGTTTCACAGAATTTTGATAATGGATGAATATTTTTTTCCTTAAAATCGTAACAAATTAATAGCTGAAGTTAATTTGGAAGTGCTAAAAGTGTTAAGGTTATTATGTTTGAAGTTAAACAGTGTGTTTGGACTCTTCAGGATACATGCTAACTCAACTTATGCGCTCCACCTCTTAGTTTAATAAAAATGGCATATCTTATTAGATGAAAAATACTACTACTCTGATTCATATTACTTGTCGCTCAAACGGATGTATCTAGACGTATTTTAGTGCTAGATACATTCATTTGAGCGACAAGTAATATGGATCGGAGGGAGTATCAATACTTTGGAATGGATAAATTCATTCCAAAGGCTTATTTTTACACAGATAAAATTTGGCACAACCAGGGACCCATGGTTTCCATCCTTCTCAGCAATCAGACTTCTTGAGATTCTTGACATTAATCACAGTTAAACCACGTCCTTCTAATCATAGGACAAGAATAATTTCAAGGTCACTCACTGTTCATCCAGAGAAATCCCTAACCCCTGTCAGAGCCAGAGCAGGATTAAACAATCTATGGTCCTCTCTCCCTCTCCCTCTCTCCTCTCCATCTCCCTCTTATGCTTATGTCACGCAACCTGGTAAGAAAATAGAACACAACTAGTCCTTTGGCAGAACATTGTACACATGTTCACTGTTCAGCCATTCAAAAAACAGTAGCCCAACATGCAGTGATTAACTTTCAGACTGCTGCAGAATCTGCTAATGTCCATGTGGTTTGATGATCCACCATAGGTACTGTGGCAGATAAGAAATGAAGCAAGCTTCTGCTGCGCCCTATAGAACTGAGAATCACACCCCCCCTTACCCACTAAGAAGGAGCAAGACTAGAGTTATGCAGATGCAGAAATAATACTTGGATTGAAGAAGGATAACGTGGTTGAAATCCTTTTTGATTTGGTGTTTTCAGGGAAAAGGTTATCTGTTTGTGTGCTAGGCTCAACTCGAGAACTTGTGTACTATAATTTTTTATTTATTTTTGAGAAAAGAACTTTATGTAACAATTTTCATCTATGCCAAAGGATCGGTTCTTTATGTAATACCCCCTCTGTTGATTTGTGTAAGGTGTCCAGTTTTTTCCAGCTTTACCTTTGATTAGCAATTAACAATTGGTTCAACAGTATGCGCATTATGTGATACATAATTGATACCTTTGGATTTGTATTCAAAAGTATTTTGATATAGCTGTATTTCGTAACTATGAACAAAGTATTTACAAGAAGTTTAAGGTGAAGGTTCAACTTTGGAAAGCATGGGCACCTTATATTTTCTGGTAGAGGGAGTAAGACCTAGCTTTTGTTAGCATGTCTAAACCATGGGTATGGATCATGGTATCATGTAATACTACGACTCTACCAGCACTCTATAATACTGATCTTAAGATGGACCGCAATCTGAAAGGATCTTGGTTGGACTGTGATCCAACTCGTGACATTGTTAGAATCATGACGCGGTTCAAATTGTGCATAACCCACACTGAGGACAAAAACAACCTTGACAACCGCTCAAAAGCGGCATTGAGCCCTCTCCAAATGGGCCATCGTCTTTGGTTCTGCAGAAAATGCTTGTAAACGAGTTGTCATCTTTGTATGTGGCAATGTTACTCAAACTTTTGAAGTCTATTACTCCAGTTGTCCTACCTCAGCATGTTATCTGGCTGCATGAAGCAGTGGGGTGCATGCATGCATAAATTGATGTTCAAAGCCGAATGAGCTTCTAGTAGCACAGATGCTCAACGGTGCACTCAATGATGCGACCTAACTTAACATGAAATCCCAGAGGCCTTCTAATACACTATAGTTGCCAGTTTATGCTATCTTCCCATGTGTATGCTTTTGAATTAATTATTACTTTCAGCATCAGTAATCACATAATATATTAGGAAGTTACTCCATTTGTCTACATAATTGGGTTGGATAATCCACTTTAGGTATTATCTTACAATATGTCAATTGGTTATACTTACAGATAAAACACCATAATATTGTGATAATACGGTACAGTCTATGATCCAACACTGCTGGTAAGAAAACCATACTACCCAGTATGCTTGAACTTATAACCTTGAACCTTGGTTGAAAGTACATCTTTATGCAGTTAACAATTCTACGAATGTTAGCAAAGAAGATAGTCTTTCACTTGGTCAATTCCTTTCCAAGCATCACATTTATTTGTTAACACGAGGTTGGGAAGAAGTACAAACATGCTGAGCATGGCAAGAATGCTCCAGAGTAACATCCATAATACAAGAGTTTACCATTGGTGAGAGCATACCTTGTAGGCATGACATATATTGCTGCACAATCAAGCCTCCAAATGAATGTCCAATTAGTATAGGTGGGACAGGGACCTCCTTTCGGATGAAATCAGCAATATCGCCAGTATGTGTCTACTGCAAGTCAATCACACACTGGGCTGACTCTTGTGAGATAATAAAGAAATGCAGTATGGTACAACCATTGCTGAAGTATTACAGTGAGCAATGCTCTTAGTTGCAGGAAGTGGTGCATTACTTGCAACTTTGTGGGTGATTTATGCTACACATACAGAGTCACAGAATAACATAAATTACTCTGAATGCACCTCAGTTTCGCCAAATTACCTCAAGCGTGCCAGCCACTGTGTCAGATGGAATGCTGCTTTCACCCTGCAAGAGATCATAAGTCAATTAAAGTGTGACACCTCGGTAAGAAATGCTACATTATACATGTCTTGTAAAAATGCTCACAATTGCTGCAAGTTCACTTCATAAAATCATCACCACTGTTTGACAACCCAAACACACTATGTTGCGTATGTTATAGAGCATTTTAATTGGCTATTCAACAGCATTCATCATCAAATTGTCTCTCTTTTTTTTGCGGAACATCGTCAAATTATCTGAATTCATCTCGCATTTTCGGTTTCTGGAATGCGCAGGCTCACTAACGTTAGCCCCACCAGCATCGGAGCAGTTCAACAAGAAGCCCAGATGCATGCCTGACTAACTACCTGTGCGCGGAGGCTGAGGGCGAAGCAGGGGTATCCGGCGCGCGAGAAGAAGGGCAGCCAGCGCTCCGCCCAGCACCAGGCCGCGTGGAAGCTCCCGTGCACGAACACCAGCGGCGGCCGCTCGCTCCTTCCCGGGGTCGAGGGCGGAGAAGGCGGTTGCTGGGCTATGACCTCGAGGTCGAGGCCGCAGGGCAGGCGGTGGGAGCGGCGGGACTGGCCCTCCTGGAGCGTGTAGGCGCACGCGGCGCGGAGGGGCCTGGTCCTCCTCATCATCGTCGTGGTTGGCGACGCCCGCGGTGGCATTGTTGGGGAGATGGAGAGGCGGGGAAGGGTGAGCACGGACGCGGAGGTGGCCATGGGTGGCATTTGGCGGCGAGGATTGGGATGATGCAAGGAAAAAGTCTATTTTAAGCCCTGAATTGGTAGAGGTTAGCCAAAATGAATCCCAAACTCCAAATTCCTGTCCTTTGCACCCTAATCTATTTGATCTCGGTCCAAATCAAACCTTGGGATCGTGTGCCAAACAGGAATTGTCGACGTGCCAAGGCGTTGTCGGGATTGGTTGGCGCGCGAGATAGAATTAAACTAGGTCGGCCCTAAATAAATCTCCAGTGCTCGGTCATGTTGAGCTGAAGAAATTAATTGTGACTGGATCCTGGTATATATGGTGGCAACGGAGGGAATATGTAAAGGAATCATATGTAGCATCGCTAACTCGGTCGGCATTCAGAATTCAGGTTTTAACAAGTAATTTTGGTGCTGCACGTCACAAAGCTATCCCACATTATATAAGTTGGTGCAAGCCCCCGGAGAACATGTATAAGCTGAATGTAGATGCATCTTTCTTGGAAGATGGAACGGGAGGTGCAGGAGCTGTAATTTGTAACGATCTTGGAGAAGCAATTGCGGGTTCTTATACACCTCTTAGTCACTTGTTTAATGCTTCTATGGCGGAAGCAAATGCCTTGCTGGAAGGACTCAAGCTTGTAGACAGAATTGGATGTACTCCGGTAATTATGGAATCAGATTCTCTTGAGTAGTCCCGGCCTTTAATGGGATAACTCCAGTCTTCAGCCCATACTCAGCGATCCTTGCAGAATGTTTTCAGATTGCAGAATGTATTGGTACAATCTCTTTGTAGTATTGTAACCGGGAAGCAAACATGGTGGCGCACAATTTAGCTAGACACGCAGTTAGCACAAATTCTTTTGTTTTTTGGACTGATAATCCTCCTAGCTTTATTGTTTCAGATGTTATAAACAATGTAACTATGTTCAAAATTTAATAAAGTGCGCCACAAAGGCTTTCCCTAAAAAAACTGGGTCGGCCCACTAAGGCCCGTCCGGCGGCCCTTCAGAGGCCCAGGAGGCAGAGCACCCCTACATCGACCGTTCCAACAGGCCCCTGGGCAGTCCACCTTGAGCACTCTGTGCCCTCCTGCCTTCCACCTCTCTCGCGCAGCAACAATGGTGGTTGGCGACTGGTCGACGGGACGGCGAGGATCGTGACGGCGTGGTGGCACGAACAACTGAAGGTAATCACCTCCATGCCTCCTCATCTGATGCCCACATTTTAGCTTGTGATTGCGCCACTATGGTTAGGGTTTTACCGAGATTTTGGGTGGTTTTGTAGGCCAAAAGATATGATTTTTGTGTGATTTAGCTGTAGATTTTGTTCGTACACAACAAAGATTAATTCGATTCGCCTTATTTGTCTATTTCAGTGAAATCATGGACCCAAGTGATATTTTGAATGCCTGTTTCCATTTGGGTGGCCAGTTCGTCCGAATTGGTCCTAATTTGCAATATGTTGGGGGAGAAGAAGCTTTGTCAGAGATAGAAAGGAACAAATTGTCGCCACAGGAAGCGAAGGGCTATGGCACTGAAGGAATCAATGAAGTTCTATTTTCTGGTTCCTCGTTCAGAACTTCTCAATGGCCTGATGTTTCTGAATGATGACAACAAGTGTGTGCAGATGGCAAATTATGTATGTGTTGGTGTAGTTGTAGATGTCTTTGTGGAGTACCATGGAGAAGAAGATAGTGCTAACAGTAGCAGTGGGAGTGACTTTGAGGATGAGATTGTGGCATTGACAAATTCTGAACCTGATCTTGTCATCAATGCTGCTGAACCTGCTGAGTCTGAGAATGATGTGCTCATCACTGATGAAATAGGTGTGGTCACAGAAATTATGAGCAGCCCATTGAAGCATAGAACAATCAATGCAAGGCCAAGTGAACATGCAGTTGCTGCAGGGCATGAAAATGTCGATCAACATCCAAATGTCAGTCAAATTGTAGTTTCTCAAGTGTTTGATCCAACTCAACATACAGTTGATGCAGCAAATCAAAACCAGGTTGGAGGTGCAGTTGCTAGTGGTAACAAATCAAATTTTGATTCAGAGGGTGATTTTGAGTACATTCCACATACCGATGACAATGGACAAGATTCAGAGGTGGTGGAGCTAAGGAGGCATGCTAGAAAGTTCAAGAAAAGAATGAAACAGAGCAAGAGTTGGATTGGAAGAGATGCATCAGGTCCAGTACCAATTGAGCTTGTTGCCAACATGGAGCAACAAAAAGAACGAGAAGAAGAGGATTGGAAGTATGATTCTTCTGATGAGGATTACAGTTATGAGGAAGTTCTAATGGAGAGGTGGTTAAGAGAAAGAGCAAGTTTCCAAGGGATAACAATGGCAATGAGATACCACATTTTGCATTGTCCATGGTTTTCAGAAGCAAGAATCAGCTTTGCAAAGCTTTGAGAAGGTATGGTCTTGTTACTAAGAGGAGTATCAGGTTCATGAAATCAAAAAGTGACAGAGTTAGGGCCAAGTGTGGATGAGATGGATGCCCTTGGCTCATCTATGCAGCCAAAAGATCAAGAACATCTAGATTCCAAGTGATCACTTTCAATGATGAGCATGAATGTGCATAGAATAGGTGTAACAGCTTGTCTGCTAAGTTGATTGCACAGAGGTATGAGCACTTATACTAGCTAATCATATGCGGAAAATATAAAGCATGAAAGCCATTGTATTGCAAGACATGTTTGTTGATGTTTTAACCTCAAAGTGCAAACATGCAAGGTCAATTGTGATGGACAGATTGATGAGTGGTATGAAGAATGACTATGCCAAAGTGTTTGATTACCAATTGGAGTTGCTTAGGAGCAATCCTGGAAGCACTGTTTTGTGTCTGGATCGACAAACATGGACCAAAATATATTTTAGAGTTTCTATGTTTGCTTCAATGCAATGAAGTAAGGATTCAAGGCTGGATGCAGGAAAGTGATAGGCCTTGATGGATGCTTATTGAAAGCGGCAATGAAGGGTGAGCTCTTGTGTGTTATAGGTAGGCATTGCTAACAATTGGATGTATCCACTTGCTTGGGTTGTAGTTGAGCAGGAAACCAATGAAACTTGAAAATGGTTTTTTGTGCTACTCATCAAGGATCTTAACATCAACAACAATGGAGCTGTTGGGTGTTTATCTCTGATCAACACAAGGGCATAATCAATGTCATGAAGGACTATCTTCCAGCTGTAGAGCACAGGATGTGTGCTAGGCACGCATATGCTAACTGGATGAAGAAGCACAAAGCTCATGACTGGTAGAAAAAAAATTGGGTTGTTGCCAAAGCTTCCAATAAGCAAGATTTCAGCTATTACAATTCCAAGCTTGCACAAGAGACACCTGAAGGGGCTAACGACATGATGAGGACAGAGCCAATGCATTGTGCAAGGGCTTTTTTCTAGTGGATCAAATTAGAGTCAGTTGACAATAATCTTTGTGAGTCATTCAACCATGCCATTGTTGATGCTAAATTCTATCCAATTATTTCTATGCAAGAGAAGATTAGGAAGAAAATATTGGTGAATTCAAGAACAGAAGGAGAAGGGTGAGAAACTGACATGGAAAATATGCCCTCGCATATTTAAAAAAGATCGAGAAATCTATTGCTTGGACACAATATCTTGAGGTGCTTTGGAATGGAGAAAATGGGTTTGAAGTGAAGCATATCAATGGAAGGGGAAGACAGTACACTGTTGATCTTGTAAAAAGTACATGCTCCTATGGCTATTTGGTTGGTCTCCCTTGCCACCATGCCATTGGCGCTATCTACAAGTGTAAGAAGAAAATTGAAGATTACACTCATCCTTGCTACTCTGTTGAGGTGTTCAGAAAAAAATATGAGCCTGCTTGCTTGCAGCCTATAGAAGGGGAGGAGATGTGGCCTGTGTCTGCAAATCCTAGGCCTGAAGCTCTTGAATATGTGAGAATGCCAGGAAGATCTAAGAAAAATGATAGGTGATGTCTACTACGCAACTTTATCCTTGTAGACGTTATTGGGCCTCCAAGTGCAGAGTTTTGTAGGACAGTAGCAAATTTCACTCAAGTGAATGACCTAAGGTTTATCAATCCGTGGGAGGCGTAGGATGAAGATGGTCTCTCTCCAACAACCCTGCAACCAAATAACAACGAGTCTCTTGTGTCCCCAACACACCCAATACAATGGTATTTTGTATAGGTGCACTAGTTCGGTGAAGAGATGGTGATACAAGTGCAATGTGGATAGTAGATATAAGTTTTTGTAATCTGAAAATATAAAAACAGCAAGGTAACTAATGATAAAAGTGAGCGAAAATGGTATTGCAATGCTTGGAAACAAGGCATAGGGTTCATACTTTCACTAGTGCAAGTTCTCTCAACAATGATAACATAATTAGATCATATAACGATCCCTCAACATGCAACAAAGAGTCATTCCAAAGTCACTAATAGCGAAGAACAAACGAAGAGATTATTGTAGGGTACGAAACCACCTCAAAGTTATTCTTTCTGATCGAACTATTGGGCTATTCCTATAAGTGTCACAATCAGCCCTAGAGTTCATACTAAAAATAACACGTTAAGACACACATCAACCAAAATCCTAATGTCACCTAGATACTCCAATGTCACCACAAGTACCCGCGGGTTTGATTATACGATATGCATCACACAATCTCAGATTCATCTATTCAAACCAACACAAAGAACTTCAAACAGTGCCCCAAAGTTTCTACCGGAGAGTCAAGACGAAAATGTGTGCCAACCCCTATGCATAAGTTCACAAGGTCACAGTACCCGCAAGTTGATCACCAAAACATACATCAAGTAGATCACATGAATATTCCATTGTCACCATAGATAAGCACATGCAAGACATACAGTAAGTATTCTCAAATCCTTAAAGACTCAATCCGATAAGATAACTTCAAACGGAAAACTCAATCCATTACAAGAAGGTAGAGGGGGGAAAACATCATAAGATCCAACTATAATAGCAAAGCTCGCGGTACATCAAGATCGTGCCAAATCAAGAACAAGAGAGAGAGAGAGAGAGAGATCAAACACATGGCTATTGGTACATACCCTCAGCCCCGAGGGTGAACTACTCCCTCCTCATCATGGAGAGCACCGGGATGATGAAGATGGCCACCGATGATGATTTCCCCCTCCGTCAGGGTGCCGGGACAGGGTCTTGATTGGTTTTTGGTGGTTATAGAGGCTTGCAGCGGTGGAACTCCCGATCTAGGTTTATTTCTGGGGGTTTCTATATTCATAGGAATTTTTGGCGATGAGAACAAGTCAGGGGGGGTCCACGAGTCAACCACAAGGACGGAGGGCGCGCCCAGGGGTAGGGCGCGCCCTCCACCCTTGTGGAGGCCTCGTGGCTCTTCTGGCCCAACTCTTTTGCTTCGGGGGCTTCTTCTGGTCCATAAAAAATCACCGTAAATTTTCAGCTCAATTGGACTCCGTTTGATATTCCTTTTCTGCGAAACTCAAAAACAAGGAAAAAATAGAAACTAGCACTGGGATCTAGGTTGATAGGTTAGTCCCAAAAATCATATAAAATAGCATATAAATGCATATAAAACATCCAAGATAGATAATATAATAGCATGGAACAATAAAAATTATAGATACGTTGGAGGCGTATCAAGCATCTCCAAGCTTAATTCCTGCTCGTCCTCGAGTAGGTAAATGATAAAAACAGAATTTTTGATGTGGAATGCTACCTAACATATTTATCCATGTAATTTCTTTATTGTGGCATGAATGTTCAGATCCGTATGATTCAAAAAAAAGTTTAATATTGACATAAAAACAATAATACTTCAAGCATACTAACAAGGCAATTCTGTCTTCTCAAAATAAGATGGCCAAAGAAAGCTTATCCCTACAAAATCATATAGTCTGGCTACGCTCCATCTGTCAGGACCCCGACTCGATGTCACATCGATCTAGCTGGTAACACCTCATATTACTTTGCGGCCTCACGCACGGTATCCCCACGGGTGTCGTCTTACCTTTTCCCGGGACCGTTTGCGCCTTTTGGCTCACGTATATGATAGTGTCGCTAGCATCCATATGATAAGGAGCCCGGGCTGACATGACTAGTCGTAAACCCAAAGTGGCACAGACTTACAGGGACAGGCATCCATGACCCAGCTTCGAACATGTCGGTCATCAGCAAGTGGGTCCGGGCTGTAGCACTGGGCTAGCAGGACTCCGGTAAACCGGGCTGTAGCGGGCTAACAGGACTCCGGTACTCAAAGCGTGACATTTCCCCGAAGGGACAGACACAGGAACGAAGAAGGACACATGCCGGCCAGCCTAAGTGTTCCAGAGCAGTAGCAAGCTACCATGGCTCAGCGGTAACACTAGGAGACATTTCCCGGTAAGAGAGGCTACTAAAGATAAACAACTAGATAGTCAGATCCCACACATACCAAGCATTTCAATCATACACACAATATGCTCGATATGTGCAAATACAACGAAGCATCACAACATGACTCTATGACACAAGTACTTTATTTAAGGCTCAGGGAGCCATACATAACATACACAAAGGTACGGGTCTCACGACCCAACATACAAGTCATACAGTCATACAAACCAGCAGCGGAAGTACATTGTCTGGGTACAGACAACTAGTAAAATAAAAGAGGCTTGGAAAGCCTAGCTATACTACGTGGTCCATCACAAGCTCAGGGTCACCACCTGGGTCTTTAGCCTACTCGTTGATGTCAACGTCTACATAGAACCCATCAGAAGGGGTTGCAGCGTCTTCTGTAAAAATGTAGATTATAGCAACATGAGTACAAAGGTACTCAGCAAGACTTACATCAGATCCTACATACATGCATAGTATCAAGAAGGGTTGGTGGAGTTATTGCAGCAAGCCAGCTTTGACTCTTGGCTAGGCTATCCTACGATACTCCAACTTGAAATGTTTTGCGCACACGAGTCCACTACTCACCACTTCAATACACTACCGAGGATCCACCTCCGTCTTCCTACGGAAGAGCCATCCTCGGCACTCACACTTATCTTGAGGCTTTTAGTAGTTTCCATTTACTTGTCTATGAACTGTATAGGCAACCAAGTAGTCCTTTACCGCGGACGCGGCTATTCGAATAGATCATGTTAACCCTGCAGGGGTGTACTTCTTCATACACGCTCTCACCACTTACCGTCGTTTACACGACATGTACTCGGCAACCTTCAAGCGGAAGCCCAACGTGGGTGTCGGCCACGACCTACCTAATCACCTAAGCCTCCAGTCCAGGTTTATCGCCTATTCAGGTTCCATCCGCAGGGAGTCCGGCCGAGGTTTCCCATACGGCCCCGAACGATGTGAACAGGGTTCCCGAGATACCTAACGGGTATTCGGTACACCCGGCCACGTACCTACCGCATCACAGCCCACCCCTACGGTCAGCGCTGTCCACGGCCTCCAGTAGGCTACAAACACCAGAAACTACTTGCAACTCCTGGACGGAGAACTAGGGTGAATAAGAAGCCGAGAGGGTCCATTGGTTTCGGGCCCAATGCATGGTAGTAGCTGATTCTTAAATCACACATACAGATCTCAGTGCTTAAGGTCGGCTTCAATGAAACAACCCACCATGTACTCCTACATGGCCTCTCATCGATACCTTTACCAAATCGTGTTCACCACACCACTCTCCATTACCGACATAATCATTTCACTCTAGCCATCACCCAGATGAACCAGACCTGACACGACTCTAAGCATAGCAGGCATAGCAAGGTAGGAACAACACATACATATGGCTCAATCAACTCCTACACATGCTAGTGGGTTTCATCTAGTTACTGTGGCAATGACAGGTCATGCAGAGGAAATGGGTTCAACTACCGTAGCACACAGCAGTTTGAATCGCGTTGTCTTAATGCAGTAAAAGAGAGCAGGAGCGAGAACATGGGATTGTATCGATATGATCAAATGGTTGGTTGCTTGCCTGATGGTTCGATGCACTGATATGGTTCTTCGTTAGGGTAATCACGGTACTCCTCGGGGGCAGAACCTGTCGCAAAGGACATCGATACACAAGCATCACCAAACAATGTGCAACAATATGATGCATGCATGAAACATGGCAATATGAGTGTGTTGGGCTAATGCAACTAAAACCAGAGGGGTTTGAACAAATTTGAATCAAGATTCAAATTTCAAACTCAAACATGGCCTTTTAAAGTGCTTTTCCTTGTTCTGCTTAAAACATCAATTTAACTTGTTTGATCATGCATGAAAATAGTACAGATGGATAGATTGGATTTTTCTG
The DNA here is from genome assembly GCF_018294505.1 of Triticum aestivum. Classification (NCBI taxonomy): domain Eukaryota; kingdom Viridiplantae; phylum Streptophyta; class Magnoliopsida; order Poales; family Poaceae; genus Triticum; species Triticum aestivum. The sequence goes on along the minus strand of NC_057797.1, from coordinate 473,647,483 downwards.
ATCATTTTTCATATATAATTTGTCCAATTTGGAGTTACAGAATAAAAGTTATGAATTTTTGAAGTTTAAATATTATTCTGGAATTTCCTGATTTAATTTAAATCCAGAAATATAATTATTGCGCCAGCATGACGTCAGCATGACATCAGTGGTCAACTGTGGCTGGCTGAAGTCAAACCTGACGTGTGGGGGCCACACGTCAGTGACAGGGGGGGTTAAACAGGTTTAAATTAATCCTAATTAGGGATTAGTGGCGCTGGGGCCCACTGTCAGTGTCAGGGGGGGTTGACTAACAGTAGTTAGCGCTAACCTAACCACCTGGCCGACAGGGCCCACGCGTCAGTGACCCTGGGGGGTCAAACCCCAGGTCGGACAAGTCAAACCCCACCGGCGACATGACGCCGGCGAGGTCCGAGACGGCGGCGAAAGTGCTTTTTGCCATTCCGGCAACCAAATGGACGGCGGAAGGCATCTACGTGTTGCTGAGGTTGAGCCGCGACTATTGGTGGTGGTGGTTGGGCTCGGGGTGGCCGGAGTTGACGGCGGCGAGCTCGGCTGCGGCGGCCGGAGTTCGGGTGCGGTCGGGATCGATGTTGCAGAGGGTTTGGGGAGGCGTTAGTGTGTGCTGCGTGATCCTAGTGAGCTGTAGAGCACGATAGTGTGCTCGGTTGGATGCTACGGTGACCGTGGCCACGACGGCGACATCGCCGGCGGCGTGGAGCTCTCGGCCAAGGTGGGGCTGGGGCCTAGAGGTCGGGAGAGATCAGGGGAGAAGGGGGAAACGATCCGGGGGCTCACCGCGGTTGCAGTGGGCGTCGAAGCGGGCTCGGGGACGCGCCGGAGACGACGAATTCGACGGCGACGATGATCGGAGCCCGAAGAGGGGAACGGCGACGTGGCGGCGATGCAGGGCTTCCAGGGAGCTGTGGAGCGGTGGGGAGGAAGAGGGGGTTGTGGCGGAGCTTCTGAGCTAGTCGGGGAAGCGAGGGGTGGCCGGAGATGGCTGCTACGGCGAACGGTGGCGACGGTGGTGTTCGGCCGTGTGAGAGAGAGAGCAAGGGAGAGGAAGGAAGAGCAGGGCGTCGTCCACATGGCCAGGAGCTCGTCGGCAAGCAGGAGGTGGCCGCGCGGCCGTGCACGCGCGAGCACGCAGCAGCTTCGGGGCGAGGGGAGGAAGACGACGGAGGGCTACAGTGTTGGGCTGGGTCGGCTGCTGGCTGGGCCGGCCAGCTGGCTGGGCCGCACAGTGGAGGAGCCCAGGTAAGTTTTTCCCCTTTTCTTCTGTTTCTGTTTTATTTAATATATATCTGCAACTTTGTTGAATTTAATAAAATACCTAGGCAACTTCAAAAATCACCAAACTATTCCTGGCCCATAGTTGGATTATTTCCAACATGAAACATTTTAGTTTGGAGATATCTAAGCATTTAAATATTTTATATTATTTTAAATGCCCAAATTCAAATATTTATGATTTAATTCAAAAACCCTAGGATGGCCTAGGAAAATGTGCACCATTTTTGGCAGAGGTTCTGAACCAAGACAAAAATGATGGGCATTTTAGGTTCATTGAAAAATTATTTTAGTAACCCTAGTTGGTTTCAGAGGGGACTGGGGGTTCTGTCATCCCCATTTCAAGTTTCTGATGAATGAGTAAACATGATGCAACACTCTAATGCATGACTAGCTAGGGTGTGACAACTCACCCCCACTCAAAAGAATCTCGTCCCGAGATTTGGGTTCCTCCGGGAAGAAGGCGGGATACTCGAGTCGAAGACGATCCTCCCTTTCCCAAGTTGCTTCATCCTCAGAATGGTGCGACCATTGAACCTTGAGAAACTTGATATTATGACGTCGCGTGGTACGTTCGGCTTGATCGAGGATACGAATGGGGTACTCTCGATATGTAAGATCATCTTGGAGATCAAGCGTTTCGTGGTCCACTTCACGGATAGGATCCGAGAAGCAACGCCTGAGTTGAGAAACGTGGAAGACATCGTGAACTCTGGAGAGGTGCGGAGGTAGTTCCAACTGGTAGGCAACTTCTCCTCGTTTGGCAAGAATGCGAAAAGGTCCAATGTAACGAGGAGCCAATTTGCCTTTGATACCGAAACGATGGGTTCCCTTCAGAGGGGTGACCCGAAGATAAGCCTTCTCGTCAACCTCGAAAGTCATAGCCCTATGTTTTCGGTCATATTGACTCTTTTGACGAGATTGGGCTGTTTTCAACTTTTCACGAACGATACGAACTTGATCTTCTGCTTCCTGAATCATGTCCGGGCCAAAGAATTGTCTTTCCCCGGTCTCTGACCAGTTAAGGGGTGTTCGACATCGTCGTCCATAGAGAACTTCAAAAGGGGCTTTACCCAAGCTAGATTGATAGCTGTTGTTGTAAGCGAATTCGGCAAATGGAAGGCACTTCTCCCAGTCCATTCCGAAGAGATAACAGAGGCTCGAAGCATGTCTTCTAGAATCTGATTGACGCGTTCCACTTGACCACTCGACTGAGGGTGGAAAGCGGTGCTAAAGGAGAGACGGGTTCCCATAGCATTTTGGAAACTTTCCCAAAATCGAGAGGTGAAAAGACTTCCTCGATCCGAGTTAATTTCCAAAGGAACACCATGGAGAGACACTATTCGGGAGATGTACAAATCTGCCAGCTGACTAGCGGTTATACTCTCACGAACAGGTAAGAAATGAGCTACTTTGGAAAGACGATCGACCACGACGAAAATAGCATTATTCCCTCTCTTGGTCCTGGGAAAACCGGTAATGAAATCCATACCAATTTTATCCCATTTCCATTCAGGAATAGCTAAGGGTTGAAGGGTGCCAGCAGGCCGTTGATGCTCTGCTTTTACACGACGACAGACGTCGCAATTTGCAATATACTGAGCAATTTCTCTCTTCATCCTAGTCCACCAGAACCTCTGGCGTAGGTCCTGATACATCTTAGTACTACCGGGATGAATGGTGAGAGGAGATTCATGAGCTTCCTTAAGGATTAATCGCCTTAGGTTGCGCACTTTGGGAACCACTAGTCGATCCCCGAAGTATACTACCCCTTGATCATTAATGGAGAAACAATTCGCAATTCCTTTCTGAATGTTTCTCTTGATGCGGGAGATTCCCGGATCTACCTTCTGTGCTTTGATAATTTGATCCGTAAGGGTAGGTTTTGCCACCAAGGTGGAAAGAAAACCTTGAGGTACAATGTGAAGGTTAAGCTTCCGAAATTCCTCATGGAGAAGCGGTTGACTTTGTTGTAACATCAGGTTGTTACAATAAGATTTACGACTTAGCGCATCAGCCATGACGTTGGCTTTCCCTGGGGTGTAGGTTATTCCTAAGTCGAAGTCTGTGATCAATTCAACCCAACGTCTCTGCCTGAGATTCAAATCCGGTTGGGTGAAAATGTACTTCAGGCTTTGGTGATCAGTGAATATTTCGCAACGATTACCGAGGAGGTAATGTCGCCAGGTCTTAAGTGCATAGACTACGGCTGCAAGCTCTAGATCATGAGTAGGATAATTCTCCTCATGTGGGTGCAATTGCCGTGAAGCGTAAGCAATTACGTGTCGATCTTGCATGAGAATGCAACCTAGTCCTTGTCGCGAGGCGTCGCAGTAGATAACAAAGTCCTTGGAGAAGTCTGGCGGTACCAGCACGGGAGCAGAGGTCAGGCGTCTTTTCAGTTCCTGAAAGCTGTGCTCACATTGTGGAGTCCATTCGAACTTCTTATCTTTCTTGAGGAGTTCGGTTAGAGGTTTAGCAACTTTGGAGAAGTTCTCGACAAAGCGACGGCAATAGCTCGCTAAGCCTAGAAAACTCCGAACTTGCTTGACCGATTCAGGTGGAGTCCAATTAAGGACGGCTTGAACTCGCTCAGGGTTAACAGCAATACCTTTACCAGATATTACATGACCCAGATAGGTCACTTCTGGCAACCAGAATTCACATTTAGAAAATTTGGCATAAAGGCGATGCTCTCGAAGTTTCTGCAACACTAGCCTTAGATGTTCGGCATGTTCTTCCTCGTTCTTGGAGTAGATGAGTATATCATCGAGATAAACTACGACGAACTTATCCAAATACTCCATGAAGATTGAGTTCATTAACCGAGAAAAGGTGGCTGGAGCGTTGGTTAAACCGAAGGACATGACGGTGTACTCGTATTGGCCATAACGAGTAACAAAGGCCGTTTTAGGAATGTCCCCGTTTCTGATTTTGATTTGATGGTAGCCCAACCTCAAATCCATCTTGGAGAAGACTGAGGATCCAGCGAGCTGATCATACAGATCGTTGATCCTGGGAAGTGGATATTTGTTCTTGATTGTGACCAAATTGACAGGTCGGTAATCTACAACCATCCGGTCCGTACCATCCTTCTTCTTGACGAATAGGACGGGGCAAGCCCACGGAGATGAACTAGGGCGGATGAAACCCTTTTTCAAGGATTCATCGAGTTGTTTCTTAAGCTCGGCTAGTTCTAGGGGTGCCATCTTATAAGGTCTTCTAGCAATCGGAACGGTTCCGGGATGAGGTCTATTACGAACTCAACATCCCTGTCAGGTGGAACACCTGGCAATTCCTCTGGAAAGACATCCGGGAAGTCACGGACTACCGGAACGTCCTCAAGGTCTGGCAAAGGGCTGGCGTTAAGAGAATATAATTGTCGCTTGGCTATTCGGGTCAAGACATTGACTATCTTCCCCGAAGGATGGGTGAGTTGAACAGTCCTAGAGAAGCAATCAATTTTGGCTTGATGAGCTGACATCCAGTCCATACCCAAAATGATATTAATATCTGAAGATTTAAGGGCTATCAAAGATGCAAGGAAAACAAGTCTGTCGACTTGGATTTCATTTCCATAACTTACCCTAGAGGTCTGCCATCTAGAACCAGGAGTAGAATTTCCATAGTGGATGGCATGTCACAGAATGCAACGTTATGCAAACGAGCATAATTTTCGGATATAAAAGAATGAGAGGCTCCTGTATCGAAAAGAACAGATGCCGGGTGGCAATTAACAAGAAGCGTACCGAGAACGACGTTGGGATCCTCTTGAGCTTCTTCGGCAGAGATACAGTTGACATGGCCACGTGAAGCGGTGACCGGTTTAGCATGAAACACTTTCCCTGTCGGCTTGCCACGGCCAACAGCTTTAGCAGATTGATTGGGGTTGGTCTGGGGACACTCACGCATATAGTGACCAGATTCCCCACACTTGAAACAAGTCACGGAACTGGTACGTGGAGGAGCATTATTGGTTGGACCCCCATAGGGCTTGGCCGGTGCAGACTGTTGAACAGGGCGAGGCGCCTGGAAGGATGGCCTCGGTGTGAACCTGGGTGGCAGGGCGGTGTTGGGTACCCACACGCGGCGCTTCTGAGGACCAGCACCGGATGAGGAACCCATGTCACGTCCATGCTTGCGTGTTGCGTCATAGTCAGTCTGACCAGTTTCAGCACTGATGGCTTTGTTGACAAGTTTCGAAAAAGATGTGCACTCATGCAGACGGAGGTCGCGGCGAAGCTCAGGACTAAGGCCCTTACGGAACCTTGCTTGCTTCTTGGCGTCAGTAGACACTTCCTCAGTTGCATATCGCGCGAGATTACCAAACTCCCTGCTATAGACATCCACAGAAAGTCGGCCTTGGGTGAAATTGCAGAATTCCTCACGTTTACGGTCCATGAGACCCTCCGGAATGTGATGTTCACGGAAAGCCTCGCTGAACTCAGCCCAAGTAGTGACATGGCCCGCTGGGCGCATAGCTCCATAATTCTCCCACCATAGACTGGCGGGGCCTTCAAGATGATATGCAGCAAAGGTGACCTTGTCAGCCTCCGCTACCAGCGCGGAACGCAGCTTGTGAGAGATACTGCGAAGCCAGTCATCAACGTCGAGAGGCTCGACGGAGTGGTGGAACGTGGGTGGATGCAATTTGATAAAATCACTGAGTGACACCACGTTAGCCCTCTGATGGTGTGCTGTATTCTGTTCAATACGCTCCAACAAACGGTTTGTCTCCCGCTTGTTTCTCTCAGCTTCCATCATAACCTCGGCTAGTGAAGGAGGATGAGGCAGATTTTCATTCCTGCCTTCACTGCCTTCGGCCTGCTCTTGGGAAGCAGGGTTAGCGCGCGTGTTGACCATCCTAGGTAAACAAGACAATGATTTAGTCAGAATGATAAAATTCCGACATAGGATACATAATGTAAGGAATAACTCGGAATGCAAGATGATCATCCGTATGACATGGTAGATACAGAAACTGCTTCTTTATTCCATCGTCATACACACCATACAGGGTTTAGTACAAGACCAAACAAAGTACTATTACGGTGAGAAAGAGGATTACATCTCATCGGAGGCATTCCAAGCTCCTATACATTATTTTTCTACACCTCCGGAAAGGAGTACAAACTAGGTCACATCCCACGAGTCACGCGGGACGATAGATGACACAGCTAGTGCGAACTAGTGATACTATCACTAACTCAGACCGATCCGTAGTAGTCCTCGTAGAAGTCACCTCCATAGCCTGGAAGTTCAACATGATCATCCGGAAACAGACGGTCTCGCGGAGCTTGTGGACCATAGGGGCTAGGATGAGGCCTTGGACCAACAAACGGTGGCCTGCGGGGACCGCGAGGTGGGGTGATGCCTCCTACATCACGCCAAACCATCACGTCTGGCAGAGCAGATCTCACAGGATAGAGATCGCGCATATCTGAATATCCAGCTTGCACCGCCGGTGCGAACCGAGTCAAAGTGGCCCAGTGGTCAGCACGGGTATTGAAGAGCTCTAACCTCAAGGCCCGATTTTCACGGTCCTTATCCTCGAGCATCTCAGCAGTGGTGCGAGTCCGTGAATCCTCCTGAGTGGAGTCAGCATAGATAGCCTGGAGATACCCTTGTGCTCCCGGAAGTGATCCTGGCATATACCGGAAATCAGAGTCCCGAAATAAACCAGATCTGACTCGCATAATGGTCATCATAGAGTAGGCGGCGTCCTGCACAGCCATCTCAATAGTAACCCCGAGTCCATAGGAACAGTGAAGAGGCTCGGTGGATCCAGGATAAGATGGAAATATCCTGACAGTGCAGAGATACTGGCTTTGATTGAAGTCCCGGAATTGCTCTTCGACCGTGTACTCAGGATACCAGCGGTATCCAGCCTCAGTCATTACCCTGACCAACTTAGCAGTATGGCCGGGTACATCTAGGCATCGAGTCAGGCGAACCACTTGATTAAGGTCGCGAGTGGCCATCTGAAAGCACAATCATAATGCAAAGGCATTAGAATTTCTAGCAAAATTTCGGCAGCATAACAGCTGTAAATGCTCAAAAAGGATTTTGAGACATTTGACAAAGGATTTCGTACACACTCAACATCACCATATCAAAGTTCTGAAACCATTCTGGCAACATAATGTGGTAGTAGAACTGAACTAGGCTTGTATCCATCAAACTTATAAGGTACTACTGATTAGTAACACGTGATCCTGATAGAGAGAATAGATCCTAATTCCTTAACCCCCGGTGGAAGAATGGACTGACTCAGATCAGAATGTCATAAGGTATAAGGAGTAAAAAGAGCCTTACGTTCCATCCCACAAACAATTCCCCTACATATAACTAAAGAATTTCTAGACTCAACATCGACCAGTTTGGCTTGGAGAACCTACAGGCAGTCCGGCTCTGATGCCAACGCTGTCAGGACCCCGACTCGATGTCACATCGATCTAGCTGGTAACACCTCATATCACTTTGCGGCCTCACGCACGGTATCCCCACGGGTGTCGTCTTACCTTTTCCCGGGACCGTTTGCGCCTTTTGGCTCACGTATATGATAGTGTCGCTAGCATCCATATGATAAGGAGCCCGGGCTGACATGACTAGTCGTAAACCCAAAGTGGCACAGACTTACAGGGACAGGCATCCATGACCCAGCTTCGAACGTGTCGGTCATCAGCAAGTGGGTCCGGGCTGTAGCACTGGGCTAGCAGGACTCCGGTAAACCGGGCTGTAGCGGGCTAACAGGACTCCGGTACTCAAAGCGTGACATTTCCCCGAAGGGACAGACACAGGAACGAAGAAGGACACATGCCGGCCAGCCTAAGTGTTCCAGAGCAGTAGCAAGCTACCATGGCTCAGCGGTAACACTAGGAGACATTTCCCGGTAAGAGAGGCTACTAAAGATAAACAACTAGATAGTCAGATCCCACACATACCAAGCATTTCAATCATACACACAATATGCTCGATATGTGCAAATACAACGAAGCATCACAACATGACTCTATGACACAAGTACTTTATTTAAGGCTCAGGGAGCCATACATAACATACACAAAGGTACGGGTCTCACGACCCAACATACAAGTCATACAGTCATACAAACCAGCAGCGGAAGTACATTGTCTGGGTACAGACAACTAGTAAAATAAAAGAGGCTTGGAAAGCCTAGCTATACTACGTGGTCCATCACAAGCTCAGGGTCACCACCTGGGTCTTTAGCCTACTCGTTGATGTCAACGTCTACATAGAACCCATCAGAAGGGGTTGCAGCGTCTTCTGTAAAAATGTAGATTATAGCAACATGAGTACAAAGGTACTCAGCAAGACTTACATCAGATCCTACATACATGCATAGTATCAAGAAGGGTTGGTGGAGTTATTGCAGCAAGCCAGCTTTGACTCTTGGCTAGGCTATCCTACGATACTCCAACTTGAAATGTTTTGCGCACACGAGTCCACTACTCACCACTTCAATACACTACCGAGGATCCACCTCCGTCTTCCTACGGAAGAGCCATCCTCGGCACTCACACTTATCTTGAGGCTTTTAGTAGTTTCCATTTACTTGTCTATGAACTGTATAGGCAACCAAGTAGTCCTTTACCGCGGACGCGGCTATTCGAATAGATCATGTTAACCCTGCAGGGGTGTACTTCTTCATACACGCTCTCACCACTTACCGTCGTTTACACGACATGTACTCGGCAACCTTCAAGCGGAAGCCCAACGTGGGTGTCGGCCACGACCTACCTAATCACCTAAGCCTCCAGTCCAGGTTTATCGCCTATTCAGGTTCCATCCGCAGGGAGTCCGGCCGAGGTTTCCCATACGGCCCCGAACGATGTGAACAGGGTTCCCGAGATACCTAACGGGTATTCGGTACACCCGGCCACGTACCTACCGCATCACAGCCCACCCCTACGGTCAGCGCTGTCCACGGCCTCCAGTAGGCTACAAACACCAGAAACTACTTGCAACTCCTGGACGGAGAACTAGGGTGAATAAGAAGCCGAGAGGGTCCATTGGTTTCGGGCCCAATGCATGGTAGTAGCTGATTCTTAAATCACACATACAGATCTCAGTGCTTAAGGTCGGCTTCAATGAAACAACCCACCATGTACTCCTACATGGCCTCTCATCGATACCTTTACCAAATCGTGTTCACCACACCACTCCCATTACCGACATAATCATTTCACTCTAGCCATCTCCCAGATGAACCAGACCTGACACGACTCTAAGCATAGCAGGCATAGCAAGGTAGGAACAACACATACATATGGCTCAATCAACTCCTACACATGCTAGTGGGTTTCATCTAGTTACTGTGGCAATGACAGGTCATGCAGAGGAAATGGGTTCAACTACCGTAGCACACAGCAGTTTGAATCGCGTTGTCTTAATGCAGTAAAAGAGAGCAGGAGCGAGAACATGGGATTGTATCGATATGATCAAATGGTTGGTTGCTTGCCTGATGGTTCGATGCACTGATATGGTTCTTCGTTAGGGTAATCACGGTATTCCTCGGGGGCAGAACCTGTCGCAAAGGACATCGATACACAAGCATCACCAAACAATGTGCAACAATATGATGCATGCATGAAACATGGCAATATGAGTGTGTTGGGCTAATGCAACTAAAACCAGAGGGGTTTGAACAAATTTGAATCAAAGATTCAAATTTCAAACTCAAACATGGCCTTTTAAAGTGCTTTTCCTTGTTCTGCTTAAAACATCAATTTAACTTGTTTGATCATGCATGAAAATAGTACAGATGGATAGATTGGATTTTTCTGATCATTTTTCATATATAATTTGTCCAATTTGGAGTTACAGAATAAAAGTTATGAATTTTTGAAGTTTAAATAATATTCTGGAATTTCCTGATTTAATTTAAATCCAGAAATATAATTATTGCGCCAGCATGACGTCAGCATGACGTCAGTGGTCAACTGCGGCTGGCTGAAGTCAAACCTGACGTGTGGGGGCCACACGTCAGTGACAGGGGGGGTTAAACAGGTTTAAATTAATCCTAATTAGGGATTAGTGGCGCTGGGGCCCACTGTCAGTGTCAGGGGGGGTTGACTAACAGTAGTTAGCGCTAATCTAACCACCTGGCCGACAGGGCCCACGCGTCAGTGACCCTGGGGGGTCAAACCCCAGGTCGGACAAGTCAAACCCCACCGGCGACATGACGCCGGCGAGGTCCGAGACGGCGGCGAAAGTGCTTTTTGCCATTCCGGCAACCAAATGGACGGCGGAAGGCATCTACGTGTTGCTGAGGTTGAGCCGCGACTATTGGTGGTGGTGGTTGGGCTCGGGGTGGCCGGAGTTGACGGCGGCGAGCTCGGCTGCGGCGGCCGGAGTTCGGGTGCGGTCGGGATCGATGTTGCAGAGGGTTTGGGGAGGCGTTAGTGTGTGCTGCGTGATCCTAGTGAGGTGTAGAGCACGATAGTGTGCTCGGTTGGGTGCTACGGTGACCGTGGCCACGACGGCGACATCGCCGGCGGCGTGGAGCTCTCGGCCAAGGTGGGGCTAGGGCCTAGAGGTCGGGAGAGATCAGGGGAGAAGGGGGAAACGATCCGGGGGCTCACCGCGGTTGCAGTGGGCGTCGAAGCGGGCTCGGGGACGCGCCGGAGACGACGAATTCGACGGCGACGATGATCGGAGGCCGAAGAGGGGAACGGCGACGTGGCGGCGATGCAGGGCTTCCAGGGAGCTGTGGAGCGGTGGGGAGGAAGAGGGGGTTGTGGCGGAGCTTCTGAGCTAGTCGGGGGAGCGAGGGGTGGCCGGAGATGGCTGCTACGGCGAACGGTGGCGACGGTGGTGTTCGGCCGTGTGAGAGAGAGAGCGAGGGAGAGGAAGGAAGAGCCGGGGGAGAGTGAGAGAGAGCAGGGGGGATCGGGACGGCCTGCGGGCGTCGTCCACGCGGCCAGGAGCTCGTCGGCAAGCAGGAGGTGGCCGCGCGGCCGTGCGCGCGCGAGCACGCAGCAGCTTCGGGGCGAGGGGAGGAAGACGACGGAGGGCTACAGTGTTGGGCTGGGTCGGCTGCTGGCTGGGCCGGCCAGCTGGCTGGGCCGCACAGTGGAGGAGCCCAGGTAAGTTTTTCCCCTTTTCTTCTGTTTCTGTTTTATTTAATATATATCTGCAACTTTGTTGAATTTAATAAAATACCTAGGCAACTTCAAAAATCACCAAACTATTCCTGGCCCATAGTTGGATTATTTCCAACATGAAACATTTTAGTTTGGAGATATCTGAGCATTTAAATATTTTATATTATTTTAAATGCCCAAATTCAAATATTTATGATTTAATTCAAAACCCTAGGATGGCCTAGGAAAATGTGCACCATTTTTGGCAGAGGTTCTGAACCAAGACAAAAATGTTGGGCATTTTAGAAGGGCATTTCAGGTTCATTGAAAAATTATTTTAGTAACCCTAGTTGGTTTCAGAGGGAACTGGGGGTTCTGTCATCCCCATTTCAAGTTTCTGATGAATGAGTAAACATGATGCAACACTCTAATGCATGACTAGCTAGGGTGTGACACCATCTTCATCACACAAAATACTCAAATCATGCACAACCCCGATGACAAGTGATACGTCTCCAACGTATCTATAATTTTTTTATTGTTCCATGCTATTATATTATCTGTTTTGGATGTTTAATGGGAATTATTATGCACTTTTATATTATTTTTTGGGGCTAAGCTATTAACCGGAGGCCCGGTGCCAATTGTTGTTTTTTTGCCTATTTCATTGTTTCGCAAAAAAGGAATATCAAACGAAATCCAAACGGAATGAAACCTTCGCGAGGATCTTTTTTGGAACAAACGCAATCTAGGAGACTTGGAGTGGAGGTCAAGGAAGCAACAAGGTAGCCACGAGTAGGGCGGCACGCCCAGGGGGGCAGGCGCTCCCCCACCCTCGTGGGCCCCTTGTAGCTCCACCGACCTACTTCTTTCGCCTATATATACTCTTATACCCTGAAAACATCCGGGGGAGCCACAAAACCACTTTTCCACCGCTGCAACCTTCTGTACCCATGAGATCCCATCCGGGACCTTTTTCGTCGATCTGTCGGAAGGTGATTCGATCATGAAGGGCTTCTACATCAACACCATAGCCTCTCCAATGATGTGTGTTTACCACAGACCTTCGGGTCCATAGTTATTAGCTAGATGGCTTCTTCTCTCTCTTTGGTTCTCAATACAAAGTTCTCCTCGATGTTCTTGGAGATCTATTCGATGTAATTCTTTTTGCGGTGTGTTTGCCAAGATCCGATGAATTGTGGGTTTATGATCCAGATTATCTATGAACAATATTTGATTCTTCTCTGAATTCTTATATGCATGATTTGATATATTTGCAAGTCTCTTCGAATTATCAGTTTGGTTTGGCCTACTAGATTGATCTTTCTTGCAATGGGAGAAGTGCTTAGCTTTGGGTTCAATCTTGTGGTGTCCTTTCCCAGTGATAGTAGGGGCAGCAAGGCACGTATTGTATTGTTGCCATCGAGGATAAAAAGATGGGGTTTATATCATATTGCTTGAGTTTATCCCTCTACATCATGTCATCTTGCCTAATGTGTTACTCTGTTCTTATGAACTTAATACTCTAGATGCATGCTGGATAGCGGTCGATGTGTGGAGTAATAGTAGTAGATACATAATCGTTTCGGTCTACTTGACACGGAAGTGATGCCTATGTTCATGATCATGCCTAGATATCATCATAACTATGCGCTTTTCTATCAATTGCTCGGCAGTAGTTTGTTCACCCACTGTAATATATGCTACCTTGAGAGAAGCCACTAGTGAAACCTATGGCCCCCGGGTCTACTTTACATCATATTAGTTTCCCGTCAACTAGCCATTTCTGTCGCCGTTTATTTTGCAATCTTTACTTTTCAATCTATACAACAAAAATAACAAAAATATTTATCTTATTATCTTTATCAGATCTCACTTTTGTAAGTGACCGTGAAGGGATTGACAACCCCTTTATCGTGTTGGTTGCGAGGTTCTTGTTTGTTTGTGCAGGTACTAGGCGACTTACATGTAGTCTCCTACTGGATTGATACCTTGGTTCTCAAAAACTGAGGGAAATACTTACGCTACTTTCCTGCATCACCCTTTCCTCTTCAAGGGAAAACCAACGCATGCTCAAGAGGTAGCAAGAAGGATTTCTAGCGCCGTTGCCGAGGAGGTCTACACTCAAGTCAAGACATACCAAGTACCCATCACAAACTCTTATCCCTCGTATTACATTATTTTCCATTTGCCTCTCGTTTTCCTCTCCCCCACTTCACCTTTGCCATTTTATTCGCCCTTCTTCTGTTCGCCTCTTTCCCGTTTGCCTTTCTTTCACCATGGCCGAAATGAAAAGGGGTAAGGGTTCTCTCCTGAGTTCTAGTACTTTGGATAGTCCCTCTGTCCTTTCTAAGTTCATAAATAATGATGCTATGGAAAGACCTACCGGGGTTATCAATGATAGTTTGAATAATTTCGATGAAGATGATCCCAGAATTTTTCGGTATTTGCTTGATGAGTCTTTGAAAGATGCTTGGGATAGGCTATTAAGGATCCGAGCTAGCTATGTGCCCCAATATCAAATTGAGATATACCTAAAAAGCTTTTATGTTGGCTTAGCCTCTTCGTTCAAGCAAGTTTTAGATTCTATTTTTGAAGAAGGTTTTCTTGAGGGGGGTTCCATAGATACCTATGAAAAGATGAAAACTATATTTGGCCACCCCATGAGTGAGAAGGTTGAATCCACCTCTCTTTTGTGCTTTTATCAAAATGAAATTATCAAAGAGATAAAGGCTAGCTTAGATGCAAATTTCCGTAGCATGCTTAATCTTTCTTCCACCATTAATGGCCACGTGCTTTCTCAAAATAGAAATAGAAATGCTATAGATAGAAAATTTTCTCTTTTCTTTCCCAACACCAAAGATGACAATACCTAGATCTATTCTTGCTTTTATGCCTAGCTAGGGGCGTTAAACGATAGCGATTGTTGGGAGGCAACCCAATTTTATTTTTGTTCCTTGCTTTTTGTTCCTATTTAGTAATAAATAAATCATCTGTCCTCTTTTATGATTGTGTTCTTTATGTTTTAATTAGTGTTTGTGCCAAGTAAAGCCTTTAGGATCTTCTTGGGTGATTGTTATTTGATCTTGCTGAAAAAAACAGAAAGTATGCGCTCACGAGAATAATTTTCATTTTTTACCAGAGAGCGGTAAAATACTGATTCCAACTGAAGTAGATCACTATAAAAATTATTTAGGACTTCCTAATTTCTCAAGATTTTTGGAGTTATATAAGTATTCTAAACCTACAGATTGCTACAGACTGTTCTGTTTTTGACAGATTCTGTTTTTCGTGTGTTGTTTGCTTATTTTGATGAATCTATGGCTAGTATCGGGGGGTATGAACCATAGAGAAGTTGGAATACAGTAGGTTTAACACCAATATAAATAAATAATGAGTTCATTACAGTACCTTAAAGTGGTGCATTGTTTTCTTATACTAACGGAGCTCATGAGATTTTCTGTTGAGTTTTGTGTTGTGAAGTTTTCAAGTTTTTGGGTAAAGATTTGATGGATTCTGGAATAAGGATTGGCAAGAGCCTAAACTTGGGGATGCCCAAGGCAACCCAAGGTAAAATTCAAGGACAACCAAAAGCCTGAGCTTGGGGAAGCCCCAGAAGGCATCCCCTCTTTCGTCTTCGTCTATCGGTAATTTTACTTGAGGCTATATTTTTATTCACCACATGATATGTGTTTTGCTTGGAGTGTCTTGTATGATTTGAGTCTTTGCCTTTTAGTTTACCACAATCATCTTTGCTGTACACACCCTTTTGGATACACACACATGAATCGGAATTTATTAGAATACTCTATGTGCTTCACTTATATCTTTTGAGCTAGATAATTTTGCTCTAGTGCTTCACTTATATCTTTTTAGAGCACGGTGGTGGTTTTATTTAATAGAAATTATTGATCTCTCATGCTTCACTTATATTATTTTGAGAGTCCTTTAGAACAGCATGGTAATTTGCTTTGGTTATGAAATTAGTCCTAATATGATAGGCATCCAAGATGGGTATAATAGAAACTTTCATATAAAGTGCATTGAATACTATGAGAAGTTTGATACTTGATGATTGTTTTGAGATATGAAGATGATGATATTAGAGTCATGCTAGTTGAGTAGTTCTGAATTTGAGAGATACTTGTGTTAAAGTTTGTGATTCATGTAGCATGCACGTATGGTGAACTGTTATGTGATGAAGTCGGAGCATGATTTATTTATTGATTGTCTTCCTTATGAGTGGCGATCGGGGGCGAGCGATGGTCTTTTCCTACCAATCTATCCCCTAGGAGCATGCACGTAGTACTTTGTTTCGATAACTAATAGATTTTTGCAATAAGTATGCCAGTTCTTTATGACTAATGTTGAGTCCATGGATTATACGCACTCTCACCCTTCCACCATTGCTAGCCTCTCTAGTACCGCGCAACTTTCGCCGGTACCATAAACCCACCATATACCTTCCTCAAAAAAGCCACCCTACCTACCTATCATGGCATTTCCATAGCCATTCCGAGATATATTGCCATGCAACTTTCCACCTTTTCGTTTATTATGACACGCTCCATCATTGTCATATTGCTTTGCATGATCATGTAGTTGACATCGTATTTGTGGCAAAGCCACCGTTCATAATTTCATACATGTCACTCTTGATTCATTGCACATCCCGGTACACTGCCGGAGGCATTCACATAGAGTCATATTTTGTTCTAAGTATCGAGTTGTAATTCTTGAGTTGTAAGTAAATAAAAGTGTGATGATCTTCATTATTAGAGCATTGTCCCATGTGAGGAAAGGATGATGGAGACTATGATTCCCCCACAAGTCGGGATGAGATTCCAGACAAAAAAAGAGGCCATAAAAAAGGGAACAAAGAGGGCCCAAACAAAAAATGAGAGAAAAAGAGAGAAGGGGCAATGCTACTATCCTTTTTCCACACTTGTGCTTCAAAGTAGCACCATGATCTTCATGATAGAGAGTCTCTAAGGTTGTCACTTTCATATACTAGTGGGAATTTTTCATTATAGAACTTGGCTTGTATATTCCGATGATGGGCCTCCTCAAAATGCCCTAGGTCTTCGTGAGCAAGCGAGTTGGATGCACACCCACTTAGTTTCTTTTGTTGAGCTTTCATACACTTATAGCTCTAGTGCATCTGTTGCACGGCAATCCCTACTCACTCACATTGATATCTATTGATGGGCATCTCCATAGCCCGTTGATACGCCTAGTTGATGTGAGACTATCTTCTCCTTTTTGTCTTCTCCACAACCACCATTCTATTCCACCTATAGTGTTATGTCCATGGCTCACGCTCATGTATTGCGTGAAGAGTGAAAAAGTTTGAGAATATCAAAAGTATGAAACAATTGCTTGGCTTGTCATCGGGGTTGTGCATGATTTAAATATTTTCTGTGATGAAGATAGAGCATAGCCAGACTATATGATTTTTTAGGCATAACTTTCTTTGGCCACGGTATTTTGAGAAGACATAATTGCTTTATTAGTATGCTTGAAATATTATTATTATTATGTCAATATTAAACTTTTGTCTTGAATCTTTCGGATATGAATATTCATGCCACAATAAAGAAAATTACATTGAAAATTATGCTAGTTAGCATTCCACATCAAAAATTATGTTTTTATCAATTACCTACTCGAGGACGAGAAGGAATTAAGCTTGGGGATGCTTGATACGTCTCCAACGTATATATAATTTTTGATCGTTCCATGCTATTATATTATCTGTTTTGGATGTTTAATGGGCTTTATTATGCACTTTTATATTATTTTTGGGACTAACCTATTAACCGGAGGCCCAGTGCCAGTTGCTGTTTTTTTTCCTATTTCAGTGTTTCACAGAAAACGAATATCAAACAGAATCTAAACGGAATGAAACCTTCGTGAGGATATTTTTTTTGGAACAAACGCGATCCATGAGACTTGGAGTGGAGGTCAAGGACGGAACGAGGCGTCCATGAGGTAGGGCGGCGCGCCCCCCACCCTCGTGGGCCGCTCGTAGCTCCACCGACCTACTTCCTTAGCCTATATATACTTTTATACCCTGAAAACATCCGGGGAGCCACGAAACCACTTTTCCACCACCGCAACCTTCTGTACCCGTGAGATCCCATCTGGGGCCCTTTTCTGGTGATCGGTCGGAGGGGGATTTGATCATGGAGGGCTTCTACATCAACACCATAGCCTCTCCGATGATGTGTGAGTAGTTTACCACAGACCTTCGGGTCCATAGTTATTAGCTAGATGGCTTATTCTCTCTCTTTGGTTCTCAATACAAAGTTCTCCTCGATGTTCTTGGAGATCTATTCGATGTAATTCTTTTTGCGGTGTGTTTGCCGAGATCCGATGAACTGTCGGTTTATGATCCAGATTATCTATGAACAATATTTGATTCTCCTCTGAATTCTTATATGCATGATTTGATATCTTTGCAAGTCTCTTCGAATTATCAGTTTGGTTTGGCCTACTAGATTGATCTTTCTTGCAATGGGAGAAGTTCTTAGCTTTGGGTTCAATCTTGCGGTGTCCTTTCCCAGTGACAGTAGGGGTAGCAAGGCACATATTGTATTGTTGCCATCGAGGATAAAAAGATGGGGTTTATATCATATTGCTTGAGTTTATCCCTCTACATCATGTCATCTTGCCTAATGCGTTACTCTGTTCTTATGAACTTAATACTCTAGATGCATGCTGGATAGCGGCCGATGTCTGGAGTAATAGTAGTAGATGCAGAATCGTTTCTGACTACTTGACATGGACGTGATGCCTATGTTCATGACCATGCCTAGATATCATCATAACTATGCGCTTTTCTATCAATTGCTCGGCAGTAATTTGTTCACCCACCGTAATATATGCTACCTTGAGAGAAGCCACTAGTGAAACCTATGGCCCCCGGGTCTACTTTACATCATATTAGTTTCCCGTCAACTAGCCATTTCTGTCGCCGTTTATTTTGCAATCTTTACTTTTCAATCTATACAACAAAAATACCAAAAATATGTCGGAGATCGTAGCAGAAAACAAAAAAAATTCCTACGTTTCACCAAGATCAATCTATGGAGTCAACTAGCAACGAGAGGAGAGTGCATCTACATACCCTTGTAGATCGCGCGCGAAAGCGTTCAAGAGAACAGGGATGATGGAGTCGTACTCGTCGTGATCCAAATCACCGATGACCAAGTGTCGAACAGACGGCACCTCCGCGTTCAACACACGTACGGAGCGGATGACGTCTCCTCCTTCTTGATCCAGCAAGGGGGAAGGAGAGGTTAATGAAGATCCAGCAGCACGACGGCGTGGTGGTGGATGCAGCAGTGATCGCAGCAGGGCTTCGCCGAGCTTCTATGAGAGGGAGAGGTGTAGCAGGGGAGAGGAAGGCGCCAAGGCTTGAGCTGTTGCTGCCCTCCCTCCCCCCCTCCTTTATATAGGCCCCCTAGGGGGTGCGCTGGCCCTAGGAGATGGGATCTCCTAGGGGGGGCGGCGGCCAAGGGGGTGGAGTACCCCCCAAGGCAAGTGGAGGCGCCCCTCCCCTAGGGTTCCCAACCCTAGGCGCATGGGGGGCCCAAGGGGGGGGGGCGCACCAGCCCACTATGGGCTGGTTCCCCTCCCCACTTCAGCCCATGGGGCCCTCTGGGATGGGTGGCCCCACCCAGTGGACCCCCGGGACCCATCCGGTGGTCCCGGTACAATACCGGTGACCCCGAAACTTTCCTGATGGCCGAAACTACACTTCCTATATATAATTCTTCACCTCCGGACAATTCTGGAACTCCTCGTGATGTCCAGGATCTCATCCGGGACTCCGAACAACTTTCGGATTACTGCATACTCATATCTATACAACCCTAGCGTCACCGAACCTTAAGTGTGTAGACCCTACGGGTTCGGGAGACAAGCAGACATGACCGAGACGACTCTCTAGTCAATAACCAACATCGGGATCTGGATACTCATGTTGGCTCCCACATGCTCCTCGATGATCTCATCGGATGAACCACGATGTCGAGGACCTAATCAATCCCGTACTCAATTCCCTTTGTCAATCGGTACGTTACTTGCCCGAGACTCGATCGTCGGTATCCCAATACCTTGTTCAGTCTCATTACCGGCAAGTCACTTTACTCGTACCGTAATGCATGATCCCGTGATCAACCACTTGATCACATTGAGCTCATTATGATGATGCATTACCAAGTGGGCCCAGAGATACCTCTCCGTCATACGGAGTGACAAATCCCAGTCTCGATTCGTGCCAACCCAACAGACACTTTCGGAGATACCTGTAATGTACCTTTATAGTCACCCAGTTACGTTGTGATGTTTGGCACACCCAAGGCACTCCTACGGAATCCGGGAGTTGCACAATCTCGTGGTCTAAGGAAATGATACTTGACATCCAGAAAAGCTACAACAAACGAACTACTCGATCTTTATGCTATGCTTAGGTTTGGGTCTTGTCCATCACATCATTCTCCTAATGATGTGATCCCGTTATCAATGACATCCCCATGTCCATAGCCAAGAAACCATGACTATCTGTTGATCAACGAGCTAGTCAACTAGAGGCTCACTAGGGACACATTGTGGTCTATGTATTCACACATGTATTACGATTTCCGGATAATACAATTATAGCATGAATAATAGACAATTATAATGAACAAGGAAATATAATAATCATTTTATTATTGCCTCTAGGGAATATTTCCAATAGTCTCCCACTTGCACTAGAGTCAATCATCTAGTTACATTGTGATGAATCGAACACCCATGGAATTCTGGTGTTGATCATGTTTTGCTCTAGGGAGAGGTTTAGTCAACGGATCTGCCACATTCAGGTCCGTATGTACTTTACAAATCTCTATGTCTCCATTTTGAACACTTTCACGAATGGAGTTGAAGCGACGCTTGGTATGCCTGGTCTTCCTGTGAAACCTGGGCTCCTTGGCAAGGGCAATAGCTCCAGTGTTGTCACAGAAGAGAGTCATCGGGCCCGACGCATTGGGTATGACTCCTAGGTCGATAATGAACTCCTTCACCCAGACTGCTTCGTGTGCTGCCTCCGAGGCTGCCATGTACTCCGCTTCACATGTAGATCCCGCCACAACGCTTTGCTTGCAACTGCACCAGCTTACTGCCCCACCATTCAAAATATACACGTATCCGGTTTGTGACTTAGAGTCATCCAGATCTGTGTCGAAGCTAGCATCAACGTAACCCTTTACGACGAGCTCTTCGTCACCTCCATAAACGAGAAACATTTCCTTAGTCCTTTTCAGGTACTTCAGGATATTTTTGACCGCTGTCCAGTGTTCCATGCCGGGATTACTTTGGTACCTTCCTACCAAACTCACGGCAAGGTTTACATCAGGTCTGGTACACAACATAGCATACATGATAGACCCTATAGCCGAGGCATAGGGGAGGACACTCATCTTTTCTCTATCTTCTGCCGTGGTCGGGCATTGAGCTAAGCTCAATCTCGTACCTTGCAATACAGGCAAGAACCCCTTCTTTGACTGATCCATTTTGAACTTCTTCAATATCTTGTCAAGGTACGTACTCTGTGAAAGACCAATGAGGCGTCTCGATCTATCTCTATAGATCTTAATGCCTAATATATAAGCAGCTTCTCCAAGGTCCTTCATTGAAAAACACTTGTTCAAATGGGCCTTTATGCTTTCCAAGAATTCTATATCATTTCCCATCAACAGTATGTCATCCACATACAATATGAGAAATGCTACAGAGCTCCCACTCACTTTATTGTAAATGCAGGCTTCTCCATAAGTCTGCATAAACCCAAACGCTTTGATCATCTCATCAAAGCGAATGTTCCAACTCTGAGATGCTTGCACCAGCCCATAAATCGAGCGTTGGAGCTTGCACACCTTGTCAGCATTCTTAGGATTGACAAAACCTTCCGGCTGCATCATATACAATTCTTCCTTAAGGAAACCATTAAGGAATGCCGTTTTGACGTCCATTTGCCATATCTCATAATCATAGAATGCGGCAATTGCTAACATGATTCAGACGGACTTCAGCTTCGCTACGGGTGAGAAAGTCTCATCGTAGTCAACCCCTTGAACTTGTCGATAACCCTTAGCGACAAGCCGAGCTTTATAGATGGTCACATTACCATCCGCGTCTGTCTTATTCTTAAAGATCCATTTATTTTCTATGGCTCGCCGATCAATGGGCAAGTCAGTCAAAGTCCATACTTCGTTTTCATACATGGATCCTATCTCGGATTTCATGGCTTCCAGCCATTTGTCGGAATCCGGCCCCGCCATCGCTTCTTCATAGTTCGAAGGTTCACCATTGTCTAACAACATGATTTCCAAGACAGGGTTGCCGTACCACTCTGGTGCGGAACGTGTCCTTGTGGACCTGCGAAGTTCAGTAGCAACTTGATCTGAAGTTTCATGATCATCATCATAGACATGCAATCATGTGTTTATGTTTTTATAACATTTCTCTGTCCAGCCCAACATGATATTTTCACCCAACCCAGCAAGTCTGCGGATTTCGAGAAAAATGCAAATGGGCTTTAAATTCTACCATATATATAAACGGGCTACATAGATGCTACATCATTGTTTCACCCAGCCCACCAAATGGACTAAAAAACAAATGGACTGGCTGACATGTGGGCCATTAGGTTGAAGCCTAAGCAAGGCGCTGGATTTACATCCAACGGCTGGCATTCTTCTTCAATCTCTCGTCTTCTACCCCCAGCACTGCCGGGACCGCCTGCTCCAGCCTCTGGCGTCCAGCGGCATTGTTTTGTGCGCCTCATAGTGAAACGCTACCCCACCAACGGCTAGGCCATCCCTCCGCTCCGCACCTCCTATTATTCTCTGCCGAGTGTAGGCCCATCCTGCACCTGAACCAGTCAAGTTTCCCACTCCTCTCCGTCTGCGACTCCACTGCCGCGTCTTCCCCATATCTGGGTCGTTCCAGTCTGGGGCCTCGCCGTCGTCCACCGCCTTGCTGCACTCATCGCGGTGTGGTCAACAAACGAGAGTCATTGGAAGAGGAGTGTATGTGGAGATCCTGACGGTTAGGACCCACGAGGTCCATGGTCGCACGCAAGGAAAGTTCCTCCTTATTAAGCCGTTTCCTTCCCCTGACAGCTGGGACCCACCGGTTGTATCTTTGCACGGAAGGAAGTGCCTCCTTGTTATGCAAAAAAAACTATTCCTCTCGATGACAACTGGGACCCGACAGATTTGGTGGCTGACTTGTGGGCCTACTAAGCAGACATGTACACATGGCTTTGTCAACTTAATCAACAAATGATTCTGGAAGCTAGACCGTTGGATGTTAATCCAATAGCCATGCTCCTTCTTCAACCTCTGTTCTTGCTCCCGTCTCCCGTGGGCGGCACCGCGGCAGTGCTGCCGCCCACCCAAACCAGTCACATTTCCCACTCCTCTCCATCTGCGACTCCACTGCCGCGTCTTCCCCATATCCGGGTCGTTCCAGTCTGGGGCCTAGCCGTCCTCCACCGGCCTCGGTGCACTCAGCACGGTGTGGTTAACGTGGTCAATAAACGAGAGTCATCGGAAGATGACAATATGTGAGAGGCTGACAGTGGGGACGCACCACGCCCATGGATGCATGCATGCAACTATATCCTTTTTACCCTGAAAAATAATATTTTCTCCCCCTGGCTGCTAGGACCCACCAGCTACATCTTCGAACACAAGGAAGTGGCTCCTTAGTACTCGCAAAATAAAAACGATTCCTCCACCTAACAACTGGGACCGCAAGGAAGTGCGTCCTTATCCTCCCTGACCGCTAGGACCCACCCGGTCAAAGCGTACGTAGCGTTGTCTGTCTGGTCTCGAACGTGTATGTACATACTGGTGATCGTTCTCTTTGCAAGTATGAACCGTGGCCGAGTAAGTAGCGGTACATGTCATAGTTGAGCCCCCCACGTAGCAGTTCAGGCTGTCCCGTCTAAACCGTGCACACGTACATACAACCACACACCAAAAAAATATGGCCACGTACGTACATACGGGCGGGGTCTTGAACGCCTACTCCTGCATACGTACGGCTAGGTCTCATGTACATGCCTGGGTCAGAACGGAGAAACTGCGTCGTCATCGTGTTCATGGGGAGGCAACGGAATGCGTCGTGTTCATCGGGAGGCAACGGAATACGCCGTGTTCATCGGGAGCCAACCAGCTTGGATGGAACAGCTAATCGAAACGAGGCTTGGCGTACCACAGAACAGAGGAAATGACCTTCTGTTCGACCGGCCACGGTCGAACAGGATCTTGTTCATCAGGAGGGGTCGGGCGTACCACAAAATGGAGGAAACAAACTTCTCTTGGACCTCCTATGGTCGAAACGGGGTCCTGTTGATCGGGAGGGGTGTGGCGTACTGCAAAACGGAGGAAACGGACTTGTGTTGGAGCGCTACGGTCGGAATGGAGGTCCTGTTCATCGGGAGGGGTGTGGCGTACCGCAAAACGGGACTCCACGAGATACTGTTCATCTCCACCGTCGACCTCCTCCAGCCTCCACGGGCTACAGTTCATCCACCGTCGACCTCCTCCAGCCTCCACTTGCGACTATTCATCCACAGGCTCCTGTTGATCCAGCCTCCACCGTTCCTCCACCAGCTACTCCAACCAACCCTCTCCATGGGGTCCTGTTCAACCACCCCTCCATGGGCTACTGTTCATCCAGCCCTCCACCTGCTACTATTAAACCAGCCCTCCACGGGGTCCTGTTCATCCAGCCCTCCATGGGGTCCTGTTCACCCACCCCCAACTGGCTCGATCGGGGTCCTGTTCATCCAGTGGCAATGGCCTCAACTACCACAGGGTCCTGTTCATCCAACCACCCACCGGGAACTATTCATCCACCCCCCAACAACACTCATTGTTCTTCTAGAGGCAGCATCGATCGGCTTCAGTTTGCAGCAGTGTGGCGAAGGAATCACTTGATCGTGTTCAGTTAACAGCCATCGATCGATCGCTCGGGTTCAGTAACGCGTAGCCTGCAGTGAAATCACTCGAGTTCAGCAGGCGAATGCCTCACTCGGGTTCAGTTAGAGCCCAACTCCTCGCACCCACGCGCGTACGTGTATGAGAGAAACGCGCACCGCTCGGCCCCCGACTACCCACCGTAACCGGGAAATCCCCGATATTTTCGTCACCCTCGCTTCTACCACAATTTTTTCTGTCATGGATGGCCCAAAGAATGTCATGCAGCTGCGTCTCCGGCCCGCCTAGGACTAAAAGCCCATTTTTTGTCGTAGAAGTAGGAGCCCACCACATCTATGATGATACCGGGTTTTGTCACAATTATCGTCATAGAAGTGTCATAAGCATGACATGAAAAAAATTTGTTTGGCCCAAAATGTCACGGATGTGTCTTTTTTGTAGTGAAGCAAAACAAAATAAAATGACATTGCAAGGATAGCACATATCATGTGAAGAAGCAAAAACTTTGGCTCAACCAAAACGGACCGATGGTTGTTGAAGAAGAAAGGTGGGATGCCTACTGGGGTATCCCCAAGCTTAGATGCTTGAGACTTCTCGGAATATTAACTAGGGATGTTGTGGGCATCCTCAAGCTTGAGCTTTTGTGTCTCCTTAATTCCTTTCATATCGCTGTTTCCCTAATTCTTTAAAACTTCATCCATACAAAACTCAACAAGAACTCATGAGATAAGTTAGTATAAATCCATGCATAAACCTTATCATTCTCTACTGTAGCAAATCACTAAAATTATTATTTGATATTGCCTACTAAATGCCTCTGCATATTTAACACTCCTATCTTCAAATAGAATCATTAAACAAGCAAATATAGGCAAACAATGCAAACATAACAGCAATCTGACAAAACAGGACAATTTGTAAAGAATGCAGGAGGAATCATACTTTTTTAACTCCAAAAATTCTGAAAAAATACCACACTATAGATAATTTGTTGTTACTCATTGTGTGAAAATTTCAAGATTTTATCATGTTCTCACTATTCACAAATATTCAAAACATAACAACAAACTTTCTGTTTTTAAAACAACAACATATGGACTTGAAAAATAAGCATGGTAAAGGCTATACTTGACATTTTTATTGTACTAAAAGATGAAAAACATTAATCTAAATAATAGAAATCAAATCCTAATAAAAGAAAATGACGCTCCAAGCAAAACACATATCATGTGGTGAATAAAAATATGGCCTCAAGTAATTTTACCGATGAACGAAGATGAAAGAGGGGATGACATCCGGGGCATCCCTAAGCTTAGGCTCTTGCTTGTCCTTGAATATTACCTTGGGCTGCCTTGGCCATCCCCAATCTTAGGCTCTTGCCACTCCTTATTTTGTAGTCCATTGAATCTTTACCCAAAACTTGAAAACTTCACAACACAAAACTTAACAGAAAACTCGTAAGCTCCGTTAGTATAATAAAGCAAATCACCACTTAGGTACTGTCAAGTCAAGATTCATATTTTTCCCACATGATGCCTACTGTACCCTATCATTTCTACAATTTATATTAAGCAATATAAGCCATAGAAACTAGAAAACAAGCAAACTATGCATCGAAAACAGAATCTGTCAAAAACAGAACAGTCTGTAGTAATCTATAACTATCGAATACTTATGTAACTCCAAAAATTCTTAAAAATTAGGACAACCTGAGGAATTTGTTTATTAATCTTCTTCGGAAATAATCGGTATTTTATCGTGCATTTGTTAAAGATGAAAATTATTTCCTGGGTGCAAAAGTTTCTGTTTTTCAGCAAGATCAAATCAACTATCACCGTAAGCTATCCCAAAGGTCTTACTTGGTGATTTATTGAAACAAAAACTATAAAATATGATTAATACAGTAGCTTAATCATGTGAACACACAAAAACAGTAGGTATAAATGTTGTGTTGTCTCCCAACAAGCGCTTTTCTTTAATGCCTTTTTAGCTAGGCATGATGATTTCAATGATGCTCACCTAAGAGATAAGATTTGAAACATAACGGGAGCATCATGAAGCATATGACTAACACATTTAATTCTAACCCGCTTCCTATGCATATGGATTTTGTGAGCAAGCACCTTATGGGAACAAGAATCAACTTGCATAGGAAGGTAAAGCAAGCATAACTTCAAGATTTTCAACACATAGAGAGGAAACTTGATACTATTGCAACTCGTATAAGCATATGTTCCTCTCTCATAATAATTTTCAGTAACATTGTCGGTGTCAAAACCGGCGGATCTCGGGTAGGGGGTCCTGAACTGTGCGTCTAAGGCGGATGGTAACAGGAGGCAGGGGACACAATGTTTTACCCAGGTTCGGGCCCTCTTGATAGAGGTAAAACCCTACGTCCTACTTGATTAATATTGATGATATGGGTAGTACAAGAGTAGATCTACCACGGGATCGGAGAGGCTAAACCCTAGAAGCTAGCCTATGGTATGATTGTATGTTGTCCTATGGACTAAAACTCTTCGGTTTATATAGACACCGGAGGGGCTAGGGTTACACAAGGTCGGTTACAAAGAAGGAGATATACATATCCGTATTGCCTAGCTTGCCGTCCACGCCAAGTAGAGTCCCATCCGGGCACGAGATGAAGTCTTCAATCCTGTATCTTCATAGTCTAACAGTCCAGCCAATGGATATAGTCCGGCTGTCCGGAGACCCCCTAATATAGGACTCCCTCAGTAGCCCCCGAACCAGGCTTCAATGACGACGAGTCCGACGCGCAGTATTGTCTTCGGCATTGCAAGGCGGGTTCTTCTCCAATTTCCAAGTGTTTGTAAATAGTATCCGGCCACATAAATGTTGATCCTCTTGGCTTCTGCGCCCAATAAGGGAATTTCTCGATCGAATACGAGGCGCCAGGGCATTTTTACATTCACACCCCTAGCCAGATAAATAAATTGTCTATTAAAGGGATTGGGATTCTTAGATCCGATCCACACCATCCTCCCCTTAGCGAGAATCCATCAGAGCACGTTTCGGAAAGATCCATTCCAGCATGGCCAACCTCCGCAGCTCCTCCTCCCGCCCCCGTAGCCCTAAGCTCAGTGATTGGGAGAGGTGTTCAGTTCCACATAGTCGATTGGTTGAACTGCAGACCAAAGGATTTCTTCCTCCGGCATACATGGTGCCCGTTCGAGCTGGGCTTGCCACCTACAATGGCGGGGAGCAAGCGGAGAACTTTCCCTGTCCCTCCATGGGGGAACGGGTTTGCCTTGTTCCTTACTTACTAAGGGGACTCGATTTCCAATTCATCCGTTCCTCCGCGGGCTCCTGGAGTTCTACGGCCTCCAACTACACAATCTCACCCCTGCCTCCATCCTACACATCGTCGGCTATGTTGCTCTCTGCGAGTTGTTCCTGGGCAGCGAGGCTCACTTCGAGCTGTGGAAAAGGCTATTTTGCCTTGTCCCTCGCACATAGAGGGAATCACTTTATCAAGTGGGCGGAGCCGAAGTATGGCGCATCGCCGATACCGAATATCTGTCCGGTACCCCGAAGAAGCCGTCCGAAGACTGGCCTTCGGAATGGTTTTATATGGAGGACGTTCCCCTTCCGGACCCTGTTCGGCGGGGTCTTCCTGAGTTCACAATGCTCCTCTGAATAAGCGCCGAAGTTGGCGCCCGCGGAGCCCCCAGGCGGAAGACGACAGAGAAGTCCTCTATCTGATGAACCGGATTAAGGCACTGGCTCAGTCAGGTTTGACAATAACCGAAGTTATGTCGATTTGCATAATGCGGGGAGTGCAACCACTTCAATATCGTGGGCATCCCTTATGGTGTTTCAACGGGGAGGATGACGCCACCCGCTACGGTCGTAATGGTCCGGGCGATGCTGCCGCGTTAGCCAAAATGTTGTCCAAACTGTTCAAGGGAGAGGAGGAGGAGTTCACCCGCATCAAGCCACGGGATGGATTCTCCATGTACAATCCTCCAAGCTGGGTAAGCTATACCCCCTTACTTCCATCTTCCCGCGTTTTTCATTATAAGTATTCACCTTGCCAATTTACAGCAGGAACTGCGGAAGGCCATAAAGGAGGTCTGCAGCCCTTCTCCACAACCGGAGGACCCTGACCGGGCCCTCGACTCTGGACTCGAAGAAGATCCAGTTATCTCCGTGGAGCTGATAAACCGGCAGTTCTATCAGTTGAGCTGCGATGATGCCATGGTGGCCATTACGGCCGACTATCCCGGACTGCTCCCTGCATCACACGTAAGAAAAACCAAAAAGTCCCAACTCAAAAAAGTAGGATCCCCTTTGAGACACTTCACCCACCATATTCACATGGCCTTTTTACAGGGAAGGCATTTGGGACGCCCTGCAGCAACGCGCCAACAGGAGGCACCGAGGCCTGGTAGGCCAAAAAGGAAGGCGGTTAGGACGGAGATGCCGGCGCAAAGGTACAACAAACCCCACTCCGTGGTTGTCGTATTTCTCAAAGTATAATGACGCCCGTGTTTCTTTAACAGAAAAAACGCTCGCCGGAATATGTCCGGCGATGTCGCCGATCACGCTTCCACTAGTCGGGCACCAGGACCGGACACGGAGGCAGAAGCCAATATGGGGCAGGCGCCGGATAATCCCCCTACAGAGGATGCAGATAGGTTATCTGCTACAAACTCAGAAGTGGAAAGTGCCATGAATCATAGGCGCCGCCGGGCCGTACTTCATGACGCTTGTTTCTCACCAGAGGCGTTTGATGCCTTTAATTCTGGAGAAGCGTACCTCCGTGCCGCTCAAGATGGTCTAGCCAGAGCCACGGATCAATATGTAAAGGATGTACGAGTGAGTGAATCTGACGATTTATATGTATCAGTAGCCCCTGAGACTTGAAACAGTTAGCAGAACTGATTTAAGGATCATCCTTCTTGTGCAGGTTCTTACAGAGAATAATACTAGGCTGTCCCAGGAGCTGGAGGAATGTAAGACCCAACTGCGGGCCGCTATTGCCGCATTGCAGGAACAGAAAAAGCCCCCGCTGGTAACATTTTAAAGAATAATGGTTACCATATAGTGCGCGGCGTGGCTGCAGATCTAACAATAGATTTTGCAGATGAATCCGGAGAAAATCCGGGGGACCAACATGTTATGTGGCAGCTAGAAGCTGGCAAATGCGTGCTGACTGAGGTTAGGCGGGAGAAAAACAATCTCCAAGATGCCAATATAAGGCTGAACGTGGAACTAAAAGACGTTCGGGGCCAGCTTGAAGACTCCGAGAAGGAGAATAAGAGGCTTCGACGCGGCATTTTTAATAAGTGCTTGAACGAATCCTTTAAAGGTATTCGGCGAAGAAGCCAACTAACAGCGTTATGTCTGTAGGTATGCTGACGGGTCGTCCCGTGGAGGAAATGCCCGGGTCTGCGGATGATCTTCTATCCGAGCTGTCACATCCGCACGAACAAGTTCGGCAGGTTATGCAGGGTGTTGCCTAGGCTTTGTGGCCGTCCGTCTCCCTTCCAGAGGGTGTTGCGGAGCTTGCGGAGAAGCTCAAAGGAGCGCGGTGGCGCTTCCGATTATGGAAGATATCCGCCTGCCGACAAGGTGCTAGAGAAGCCTGGGCCATGGTGAAGACGCGGTATACCAAAGCAGACCCAAATCACATGGCCGAGGTCGGACCTGTGGGGCCCGATGGAAAAGAAATTCCCGTTAGCTTAGTTTATGGGCAAGTAGAATTAGCCGCAAAATATTCCCAACAGGATTGTAAGCTAGACCGCCTGTTGGATGGTATAGAAGAATAATTTAGTCAGTCTACATGACTATGTAATTGAAGTGACATGTATAATGCCTTCTAGCCGGATTGTAGATCATTTGTCGTTGCAGACCTTTTCGCTTCAGCCTCCGGGCCCAATAGTCCAGAGTGTATCCGAATACCCGCTCAGTTATATAAGAACCGGGGTATGCGTGGAGACTAGGCGTAGGGGTCATTAGTGCTTTATCAGACAAGTGCCCAACTAGTTATGTTATATTACATGGGTAGTAAGAAACATCTTCCAGGGAGAATAATTCCGTTAAGGGTTCCTTTCCCTGGGCAAGCATGCCCTAAAGTGCATGTCCGGACTGCGATAGGAAACGCAGGAAAAACATCTGGGGGCAGATATGAAAAATAAAAATCATCTTTTGTTCACCGACCGAATATTCCCTTAAGAACGCTAGCTTTCGGCTTCACCCAGTCTGAGGTACACATCCGGCTGACCCGGCAGTAACAATCGCAGAGGTGCTCCCCTTATGCCCTAGCCGAACTAACGGGAACGTAGGGCATAAATACAAGAGCCAGGCAACCCAGCTTGGCCAAAACTTAAGTCATATCGATGCATATAATGGTGAAAAAAGGTACATGCGGAAGTATAACACATGTGTTGGGCATGAAGCCCGGATAAATAATTTAAGCTTCTATGAAAGAAGCCCCCAGGTATGAAGAGTGCGGCTAGCGCATCTGTAATGTGCAAACAAGGCACAAGGTGACCCTTGAAGGCCTAGGGAAATAAGAAAAGAAAGAAAGAAAGGAAAACAAGACAGATAATGTATTTGTGAAAAAATGGACAAAGGGAGGGGACTAACATAGAGTCCGGTGCTAGGCGTAGAATCTTTGGAGCCTGGCCGCGTTCCATGGGTTCGGCTCGAGTCGACTAGTCGATGCATCCCGCAGTCGGTACGCTCCATTGGTCAGAACTTGGTCGATAATGAAGGGACCTTCCCATTTGGGCTCGAGCTTGTTCTTTTTCTTATCTGGCAGGCGTAGAACTAGTTCGCCAATGTTATAAGTTTTGGTCCGTACTTCTCTGCTTTGGTATCTGCGAGCCTGTTGCTAGTAAAATGCGGAATGGGCTTTGGCTACGTCGCGCTCCTCCTCCAAGGTGTCCAGACTGTCATGCCGATCGAGCTCGGCTTCTCTTTCTTCGTACATGCGCACTCTAGGTGAGTCATGAATTATGTCACAGGGCAAGACTGCCTCTGTGCCATACACTATAAAGAAGGGTGTATATCCGGCACTACGATTTGGCGTGGTCCGCAACCCCCAGAGTATGGAGTCGAGCTCCTCTACCCAATGCGTGTTAGACTCCGTTAAGGAATGCACTAATCTAGGTTTAATGCCGCTCATTATAAGACCGTTTGCTCGCTCGACTTGTCTGTTGGTTCATGGGTGATAGACTGAGGCATAATCGAGCTTGATGCCCATTTTGCTGCACCAGAGTTTTACCTTGTCGACCGTGAAGTTCATGCCATTATCAGTGATGATGTTGTGGGGGATGCCATAACGGTGTACAACCCCGGATATGAAATCTATCACCGGTCCGGATTCGACTATTTTGACTAGTTTGGCCTCTATCCATTTGGTGAATTTATCCACCATGACCAATAAGTATTTTTTCTTGTGGGTCCCCCTTTAAGGTGTCCAACCATGTCAAGCCCCCAGACTTCGAAGGGCCATGTAATGGGGATTGTTTGGAGGGCGGTGGGTGGCATGTGGCTTTGATTTCCAAAGAGCTGGCAACCGACGCAACATTGGACCAAGTCCTGTGCGTCTGCTCGGGCCGTTGGCCAATAGAATCCTATACGGAAGGCCTTGCTTACAAGAGCCCGGGCTGCGGCGTGATGACCGCCGAGTCTGGCGTGAATTTATGCCAAAAGATTCCGCCCATCCTCTTCGGAGATGCACCTTTGAAGGACTCCGGTAGTGCTTTTCTTGTACAATTCTCCCTCATGGACCCTGTAGGCCTTGGATCGCCGCACTATGCAGTGTGCCTCATTTTTGTCCTCCGGAAGTTCCTGTCTAGTTAGGTAGGCCAGGAATGGTTCTGTCCACGGGGCAATAATGGCCATTATTTCGTGGGCTGACGGTGTTATTTCGGTGGTGGAGCCTCCGATTGTGTCAGAGAGTTTGGTATCGGGTATTTTGGCCGGGTCCGGACTGCTGTTACTGGTGTCCCCTTCCCATACTACAGATGACTTGAAAAGCCTTTCCAAAAATATGTTGGGGGGGGGGGGACCACGTCGCGTTTTGCGCCGATGCGGGCGAGGATATCTGCCGCCTGATTGTTTTCCTGAGCAACATGGTGAAATTCGAGTTCCTCGAACTGAGCTGACATTTTTAGGATGGCGTTTCAATAGGCCGCCATTTTCGGATCCTTGGCGTCAAAATCTCTGTTTATTTGGGATATTGCGAGGTTTGAATCCCCACGCACCTCCAGGCGTTGAATGCCCATGGAGACTGCCATCCGAAGACCATGCAACAAAGCTTCATATTCGGCTGCATTATTGGAGTCTGTATACAATATTTGCAGTATGTACCGAATGGTATCTCCGGTTGGGGACGTCAGGACGACGCCAGCCCCTAGACCGGCCAGCATTTTAGAACCGTCGAAGTGCATGACCCAATTGGAGTATGCGCCATACTCTTTAGGGAGTTCGGCCTCCGTCCATTCAGCGACGAAGTCGGCCAGTACTTGCGATTTAATGGCTCGGCGAGGTTTGTATGTTATGTCGAATGGGAGGAGCTCAATGGCCCATTTGGCAATCCAGCCCGTAGCATCACGGTTGTTGATAATATCATTAAGTGGCACTTCCGAGGCTACTGTAATCGAACACTCTTGAAAGTAGTGTCGCACTTTCTGTGATGCCATGAATACCGCATATGCTATCTTTTGGTAATGTGGGTATTGTGATTTGCATGGAGTGAGGACAGTGGATACATAGTATACCAGCTTTTGAAGAGGGAATTTGTGTCCGTCCGCTTCCCGTTCGACAACGAGCACCACGCTTACAACTTGATGAGTTGCCGCAATGTACAACATCATTGGTTCACCGATGTTTAGCGCGGCCAGGATTGGGTTGGTTGCTAGAATGGCCTTTATTTCTTCCAATCTGGCTGTGGCCGCGTCCGTCCACTCGAAGTGTTCGGTGCGCCGAAGGAGGCAATAAAGGGGTAAAGCCTTTTCTCCTAAGCGGGAGATAAAGCGGCTTAGAGCCGCCACGCATCCAGTTAACTTCTGGATTTGTTTGACGTCTGTTGGGGTAGCCAACTGTGAC
The DNA here is from genome assembly GCF_018294505.1 of Triticum aestivum. Lineage (NCBI taxonomy): Eukaryota > Viridiplantae > Streptophyta > Magnoliopsida > Poales > Poaceae > Triticum > Triticum aestivum. The sequence goes on along the minus strand of NC_057797.1, from coordinate 473,614,005 downwards.
AAAGCTCGGATTTTGGCCGGATTAGCTTCAATACCTCTACTGGAGACGATGAATCCTAGGAGCTTTCCGGCTGGTACGTCGAAAACGCATTTTCCCGAGTTGAGCTTGATGTCATATGTTCGGAGGTTGTCGAACGTGAGCTTCAACTCGTCTATCAAAGAGTCGACGTGTTTGGTTTTGACGACCATGTCGTCTACATATGCCTCTACTGTTTTGCCAATTTGTTTCTCTAGACATGTCTGAATCATGTGCTGATATGTTGCGCCGGCGCTTTTGAGTCCAAAAGGCATTGTGTTAAAACAGAAGGGGCCGTATGGTGTGATGAATGCCGTTGCGGCTTGGTCGGACTCCGCCATCTTGATTTGGTGGTAACCGAAGTAAGCGTCGAGGAAACACAATGACTCGTGTCCTGCGGTAGCATCAATAATTTGATCGATGCGTGGGAGGGGGAAGGGATCCTATGGGCAAGCTTTATTGAGGTCTTTGAAATCGACGCAAAGGTGCTAGGATTTGTCCTTCTTTGGTACCATCACCAGGTTTGCTAGCCAGTCCGGATGTTTTATTTCTCTGATGAATCCGGCCTCCAATAACTTGGCTAGTTCTTCTCACATGGCATGTCTCTTAGGTTCAGAGAAACACCGAAGAGCTTGCTTGACCGGCTTGAATCCCTTTAGGATATTGAGGCTATGCTCGGCCAGCCTGCGTGGGATTCCTGGCATGTCTGAGGGATGCCAGGCGAATATGTCCCAATTCTCACGCAGGAACTCCCGTAGTGCGGCGTCCACTGCCGGGTTTAACTGTGCCCCGATGGAGGCTGTTTTGGTAGGGTCCGTTGGGTGGACTTGGAATTTGACTATTTCATCCGCTGGTTTAAAAGAGGTGGACTTGGATATCTTGTCGAGTATCACATCGTCCCTGTCCACTATGGAGTGTAGCATGGTTAACTCCTCGGCCGAGAGGGCTTCGGATAATGCCTCGAGGGCCAATGCCGCTGTTTTGTTTTTGGCACGGAGTGCTGTGTCCGGATCACTAGCGAGAGTGATGATTCTGTTGGGCCCGGGCATTTTAAGCTTCATGTACCCATAATGGGGTACGGCTTGGAAGATTGTGAACGCCTCCCGTCCTAAAAGAGCGTGATAGCCACTGCTGAACAGGGCCACTTGGAATGTAATTTCTTCAGACCTATAATTGTCCGGCTTCCCAACTGGGGATAAATCCTCTAAAGGTTGTGCTACTTTGCTCGATGCGGTTCCAGTCTATTTCCATCTTTTGAAGGTTTCCTCATAGATGAGGTTTAGTCTGCTGCCGCCGTCCATGAGTACTTTGGTGAGTCGAAAGCCGTCCACGATTGGACTGAGGACCAGTGCGGCTGGTGCTCGGGCTGTTCGAAATTTGGGTTCATCACTGGCATTGAAGGTAATAGCCGTGTCACTCCATGGATTTGTTGCTGCCACATGGCAGATTTCGTCCATGCTGCAGAGTGTTTGCTTGCGTCTATTATTTGACGCAAAGGTCTCGAACACTGTTAACACCGTATTGTTATCCACTGGATGGTGATCTGTGGTATGTGGGATAAGAAGATCCTCACCACTTTTGGCCACCCGCTGGAGTATCCAACATGCTCTAAGGCTGTGCGTTGGTATTATATCCGCCGTGCTATGAATTTTGCAGGGTCCGTTGAGCCATCCCTCCAGTACGGTTCCTTGCCCTGTAGAGGGTTTTTGCTTTTTGGTAGTTAACCCAGGTGTATTGTGATAATGCACCCTTTTATTTCAGACTGGGTTTGTGTTCAGGGCCGGATTATCCCAAAAGTTTCTTTCGGTTTTCCAGGCACTTTCCATCGCACAGTACTTTCGTACTATGGACGCCAAGTCAGCAAAGCGTGTTATCTCACGGTGATTTATGGCGTTAAGGATTCCCTTGTCCATGCAATTATTGCAGAAAAATAAGATTGCGTCTTCCTCGCGACAGTCCTTAACCTTGTTTATCGCAAGGAGGAATCTGGCCCAGTAATGATGTACTGTTTCCTGGGGCTCTTGCCTGATATGGGAAAGGTCGCTTGTGTTTGGGTGGGTGGGTGGAATTGAATCCAAACCCCTACCCGATCTTGGATCCAGGGGCCGAGGAGTTTCCAATTTTGGAAGTTCCGGTTCCGGGATGTTACCCGCTAATCTTGGTCCATTGTCTGACTCTAAGTTCAGGGATTGGATGTTATCCTTCCGCGAACGGGCGTCCGGCTCGGGGAGCTCGGAAATCCGGACATAGTTGGTCCTCAGGATAGAGGAAAGGTTGCCACATTGTTCCTCCACCACTGCAATATGATGGGTGACCGGTGGAGAGTTAATCTCCCTTTGATCGGGTTTAAGCCCAATCCGATCATAGTCCGTAGCGACTCCCAAGGCGGCGATGCGATCCAAGAGCTCATTTAAGGAGGAGAGCTCCATTGGATCCATATGTTCGGCGAGTGCCGATTTGACGTGGAGGCTGTTTTTGATGACCCGAGAATTCATCGTCGGCGCAGCGACCGTACAGGCGGTCATGATGAACCCGCCTAGCCAGAGAGTTTGGCCGACAGCCAAAGCTCCCCCAACAGTAGTACTGTCTTTAAAGATGAGACGAGACATCCTTCCTTCTGGCGACGGCACAGAGGAACTCTCAATGAAAGCACCAATGTCGGTGTCAAAACCGGCGGCTCTCAGGTAGGGGGTCCCGAACTGTGCGTCTAAGGCGGATGGTAACAGGAGGCAGGGGACACAATGTTTTACCCAGGTTCGGGCCCTCTTGATAGAGGTAAAACCCTACGTCCTGCTTGATTAATATTGATGATATGGGTAGTACAAGAGTAGATCTACCACGAGATCGGAGAGGCTAAACCCTAGAAGCTAGCCTATGGTATGATTGTATGTTGTCCTACGAACTAAAACCCTCCGGTTTATATAGACACCGGAGGGGCTAGGGTTACACAAGGTCGGTTACAAAGGAGGAGATATACATATCCGTATTGCCTAGCTTGCCTTCCACGCCAAGTAGAGTCCCATCCGGGCATGAGATGAAGTCTTCAATCCTGTATCTTCATAGTCTAACAGTCCGCTAATGGATATAGTCCGACTGTCCGGAGACCCCCTAATCCAGGACTCCCTCAAACATCATGACTGAATTCAACAAATTAACCATCACATAAAGCATTATTTTCATAATACACAAGCATAGAAGTTTTACTACTCTCCACATAAGCAAATTTATTGTCATGGATAATAGTGGGAGCAAACTCAACAAAATAACTATTATGCGAGGCATAATCCAATTGAAAATTAAAATCATGATGATAAGTTCCATGGATATCATTATTCTTTATAGCATACATGTCATCACAATAATCATCATGATAGCAACTTTGTTCTCATAATCAATTGGAACCTCTTCCGAAATAGTGGATTCATCACTAAATAAAGTCATGACCTCTTCAAATCCACTTTCATAATTATCACAATAAGATTCAAGACCCTCCAAAATAGTGGGATCATTACCTAAAGTTGACACTCTTCCAAACTCACTTTCATCAATATAATCATCATAAATAGGAGGCATGCTATCATCATAATAAATTTGCTCATCAAAACTTGGGGGACAAAAAATATCATCTTCATCGAACATAGCATCCCCAAGCTTGTAGCTTTGCATATCATTAACATCATGGATATTCAAGGAATTCATACTAACAACATTGCAATCATGCTCATCATTTCAAGATTTAGTGCCAAACATTTTGATGCATTCTTCTTCTAACACTTTGGCACAATTATCGGAATCCTTATCCTCATGAAAGACATTATAAAGATGAAGCATATGCGGTAACCTAAATTCCATTTTTTGCAGTTTTCTTTTATAGACTAAACTAGTGATAAAACAAGAAACTAGAAGAATCGATTGCAAGATCTAAAGATATACCTTCAAGCGCTAACCTCCCCGGCAACAGCGCCAGAAAAGAGTTTGATGTCTACTACCCAACTTTATCCTTGTAGATGTTGTTGGGCCTCCAAGTGCAGAGTTTTGTAGGACAATAGCAAATTTCCCTCAAGTGGATGACCTAAGGTTTATCAATCCGTGGGAGGCGTAGGATGAAGATGGTCTCTCTCAAACAACCCTGCAACCAAATAACAAAGAGTCTCTTCTGTCCCCAACACACCCAATGCAATGGTATTTTGTATAGGTGCACTAGTTCGGTGAAGAGATGGTGATACAAGTGCAATATGGATAGTGGATATAAGTTTTTGTAATCCAAAAATATAAAAATAGCAAGGTAACTAATGATAAAAGTGAGCGAAAATGGTATTGCAATGCTTGGAAACAGGGCTTAGGGTTCATACTTTCACTAGTGCAAGTTCTCTCAGCAATGATAACATAATCAGATCATATAACAATCCCTCAACATGCAACAAAGAGTCACTCCAAATTCACTAATAGCGGAGAAGAAACGAAGAGATTATTGTAGGGTACGAAACCACCTCAAAGATATTCTTTCCGATCAATCTATTGGGCTATTCCTATAAGTGTCACAAACAACCCTAGAGTTCATACTAAAAATAACACGTTAAGACACACATCAAGCAAAACCCTAATTTCACCTAGATACTCCAATGTCACCACAAGTATCCATGGATTTGATTATACGATATGCATCACACAATCTCAGATTCATCTATTCAAACCAACACAAAGAACTTCAAAGAGTGCCCAAAAGTTCCTACGGGAGAGTCAAGACGAAAACATGTGCCAACTCCTATGCATAAGTTCACAAGGTCACAGAATCCGCAAGTTGATCACCAAAACATACATCAAGTAGATCACATGAATATCCCATTGTCACCACAGATAAGCACATTCAAGACATACATCAAGTGTTCTCAAATCCTTAAAGACTCAATCCGGTAAGATAACTTCAAAGGGAAAACTCAATCCATTACAAGAAGGTAGAGGGGAAAACATCATAAGATCCAACTATAATAGCAAAGCTCGCGGTACATCAAGATCGTGCCAAATCAAGAACACGAGAGAGAGAGAGAGATATCAAACACATAGCTACTGGTACATGATACGTATCCAACGTATCTATATGTGACGCCCCAAGTCCGATGCGCCAGGTGCCTTCCAGTTATTCGTTGTTGTTGCCTTGTCATCCGCTTGCGTGTTGCATCTTGCCAAGTCATCATGTGTATGGCATCATCATGTTTTCAAAACTTGCATCCACACGGGTTCCCCCAGTTCTCTCCGTTGTCCATTCTTAGCCCAGGCACACTCACACGCGCCCGCGGCATGTCCAAAATATTATTTTATAAGTGACCGGAAAATGTTCTGTGAATGGGATGAAAGTTGGCGTGCGGTCTTATTATAGTGTGGGTAGACCGCCTGTCAAGTTTCGTCGTATTCGGAGCTCGTTTGATGCCCCAACGGATAACTATAGCGACAATATAGTCGGTCAAACGTCGTACGTTTTCGGTCTTCGAAACTGCTGTCGGGCCTCTCTCTCTCCTCTCTTCTCAGCCCATCTCTCTCCAGCATAGCCCACCTGGAGCCCACCTAACCCCTCCTCGCGCCCGGAACCATTTAATCATGATCGGAGGGCTTCGAGACGGCCTCAAACCCCTCTAAACCCCCTAACCCTAGCCCCTTGCTATAAATAGACGCCCCCTGCCAGTTTTGGCCTCCTACCTACCCCTTCCTCGTTTTCCATAGCCAGCCGCACTTCCCTCTGCCAAATCCGCGCCGGCGAACCCACCTTCGCCTCTTGGTACCGCCGCCAGCGCCCCTGTAGCCAACCACGTCGCGCCACCTCATCTCTCAGCCGCCTTCCAGCCAATCGACGCAAGCCATGTCGCGCCCCACCTCCCACCACTTCACCGCGGCCCTGGAGGCCCATCGCGGGCCCGCCCGGGCCTGAGCCACCGCCGCCACGCGCCCGCAGCCCCGCAGGCACCCCTGCCCCGAGCTTCCTCCCGCTCGTCCCTGTCGCTTGCGTTTGCCTCGCACCACGCCGGGACGAACTCCGGTGACCAGGAGTCGCCGCCGGTGACCCCAGGCCAGATCGGCCTCTTTGTCCTTTCCCTCCGTCCTCCCTCTTCGCCACCTCACTCTCTGTCTCCGGCGCAGGATCAAGGAGGTCACCGCCATGGACGTCCTCGAGCTCCACCGCGCCAGATCTGCCTCCCACCGCTGGGAACTGGTTCCCCTTAACAGATCCGGCATGGATCCGCCCGTCCTCGTCCTTCGCAAACCCCACCGTCGACTACTCGTCGGAGATCGACTGCCGCCACCGCTCGTGTCCTCTGCATCGTGGTGCTGTGCCTCTGCGCACCCGTTGACTCTGCCCGAGCCGTTACCTCGCTTGCCGCAGCCCAGGATCCAGTGCCCCCAGCCGGCCTCCTCCCCACCGAACTAGGCCTGGCCCAGCTAGGTGAGCTGCAGCCCATCTCCAAGCCACACCTAGTGCTCCTGTTGGCCCTGTTGCAGATCCGGCCCAGTTCTTGTTTTTTTTCTGTTATGCGATTTAGCTATTTATCCAGGAGTTTACGGTTTTACAGAAAAACCATTGCAGTCATGCATTTAATAACTCATCAACCATGCATCGGATTAAGATGTTTTAAACATGTAACTTGCTTAGAATTTTGTCTAGTTTCATAATTTGCAACTTCCATCCATGTTTAAAATGTTAATTTGTGTTGTTTGATAAATTTGCTTAATGCCATCATTAAAACGATTTAACTCATAACTTAACAACCGTAGCTCCAAATTTAATAAACTTTATATGTAAATGGGGTAGAAAAATGCATAGATTAACATGGTGGCATTATTTTGCATGTTTAACAACTCTAAAAATATGGTTTAGGGCAGAGCAGTACCAAATTCAAAATATGCACATGGGGATTTTCCGGAATTGTTGTTTGTTGTTCCGGCCTCATTTAAACTTGTCTAGATAGGTAGTTTTCATATGCTTCACCCCTTGCCATGTTTAATAACATTTAATATTGTTGGGTACATAACTGAGAAAGAACTAAATAAGTCATGTGGTGTTTCATCAATATGCAACTCGTTGCATATGGAGCTCCACTTAACTTGTAGTGTTGTTTGTTGCACTTTGCCATGCCATGCCTCTTTAAAACCGGACATGCATCATACTTGGTTGTGCATCATGCCATGTTTATGTGATGGTTGTTTACTATGTTGCTTGCTTCTTTCTGGGTTGCTTCTCTCGTTAGCCTCGGTTTCGTCCCGGAGTTGTGAGGATTCGTTCGACTATGTTGGGTCGTCTACTTCTTGGACTCGTTCTTCTTCCTTGCGGGATCTCAGGCAAGATGACCATACCCTCGATATCACTTCTATATTTGCTTGCTAATTGTTCGATCTATCGCTATGTCACACTACCTACCACTTGTTTATCAAGCCTCCCAAATTGCCATGATAGCCTCTAACCTTTTCAACCATCCTAGCAAACCGTTGATTGGCTATGTTACTTGATTGGCTATGATAGCCTCTTATAGCATTGCTAGTTGCAGTTGAAGTTGAAGTTTGTTCCATGTTGGAACATGGATATGTTGGGATATCACTAAAGGAAATATGCCCTAGAGGCAATAATAAAGTTGTTATTTATATTTCCTTATATCAAGATAAATGTTTATTATGCATGCTAGAATTGTATTAACTGGAAACTTAGTACATCTGTGAATATATAGACAAACTAAGTGTCACTAGTATGCCTCTACTTGACTAGCTCGTTGAATCAAAGATGGTGAAGTTTCCTAGCCATAGACATGAGTTGTCATTTGATTAACGGGATCACATCATTAGATAATGATGTGATTGACTTGACCCATTCCATTAACTTAGCATTCGATCGTTTAGTATATTGATATTGCTTTCTTCATGACTTATACATGTTCCTATGACTATGAGATTATGCAACTCCTGAATACCGGAGGAACACTTTGTGTGCTACCAAACATCACAACGTAACTGGGTGATTATAAAGGTGCTTTACAGGTGTCTCCAATGGTACTTGTTGAGTTGGCATAGATCGAGATTAGGATTTGTCACTCCGATTGTCGGAGAGGTATCTATGGGCCCTCTCGGTAATGCACATCACTATAAGCCTTGTAAGCAATGCAACTAATGAGTTAGTTGTGGGATGATGTATTAGGGAGCGAGTAAAGAGACTTGCCGGTAAAGAGATTGAACTAGGTATTGAGATACTGACGATCGAATCTCGGGCAAGTAACATACCGATGACAAAGGGAACAACGTATGTTGTTATGCATTTTGACCGATAAAGATCTTCATAGAATATGTAGGATCCAATATGAGCATCCAGGTTCCGCTATTGGTCATTAACCGGAGATGAGTCTCGGTCATGTCTACAAAGTTCTCGAACCTGTAGGGTCCGCACGCTTAATGTTCTGTGATGATTTGTATTATTAGTTATGTGATTTGATGACCGAAGTTTGTTCGGAGTCCTGGATGAGATCGGGGACATGACGAGGAGTCTCGAAATGGTCAAGAAGTAAAGATCGATATATTGGAAGGCTATATTCGGACATCAGAAATGTTCCGAGTGATTCGGATATTTTTTGGAGTACCGGAGAGTTACAGGAATTCGCTGGGAGAAGTATTGGGCCTTATTGGGCCATACGGGAATAGAGGAGGCAGGACAAAGGGAAGGAGGCGCGCGCCCCCCCTTGGGTCCGAATTGGACTAGGGGAAAGGGGGTGACGCCCCCCTTGCCCTTTCCTACTCTCTCTGTCTTTCCTTCTTTCTTCTCTCCTACTCCGGAAAGGAAAAGGGGAATCCTACTAGGACTTGGGAGTCCTAGTAAGATTCCCCACACTTGGCGCGCCCCCTCAAGGGCCAGCCTCCTCCTCGTCCCTCCTTTATATATGGGGGCAGGGGGGAGCCCATGAACACACAAGTTGATTAGTTGATCTTTTAGCCGTGTGCGGTGCCCCCTCCACCATAATCCACCTCGGTCATATCGTAGCGGTGCTTAGGCGAAGCCCTGCATCGGTAGCATCATCATCACCATCATCACGACGTCGTGCTGACGGAACTCTCCCTTGAAACTCTGCTGGATCGGAGTTCGTGGGACGTCACCAAGCTGAACGTGTGCTGAACTCAAAGGTGTCGTATGCTTGGTACTTGGATTGGTCGAATCGTGAAGACGTACAACTACATCAACTACGTTCTCATAACGCTTCCGCTTACGGTCTACGAGGGTACGTGGACGACACTCTCCCCTCTCATTGCTATGCATCACCATGATCTTATGTGTGCGTAGGAAATTTTTGAAATTACTACGTTCCCCAACAGTGGTATCAGAGCCAGGTTTACGCATAGATGTTATATGCACGAGTATAACACAAAGGAGTTGTGGGCGTGGGTATATACATATTGCTTGCCGTCACTAGTTGTTTCTTGATTCGGTGGTATTGTTGGATGAAGCGGCCCAGACCGACATTACGTGTACACTTACGCGAGACTGGTTCTACCGACGTGCTTCGCACACAGGTGGCTAGTGGGTGTCTGTTTCTCTAGCTTTAGTTGAATCGGATTCAATGAACAAGGTTCTTTCTGAAGATCAAAAAGCAATCACTATACCGCATTGTGGTTTTTGATGCGTAGGTAAGAACGGTTCTTGCTCAGCCCGTAGCAGCCACGTAAAACTTGCAACAACAAATTAGAGGACGTCTAACTTGTTTTTGTAGGGCATGTTGTGATGTGATATGGTCCAGACGTGATGAGATATAAATTGTTGTATGAGATGATCATGTTTTGTTAAAGTTATCGGCAACTGGCAGGAGCCTTATGGTTGTCTCTTTATTGCATAAGATGCAAGCGCCGTACAATTGCTTTACTTTATCGCTATGCGATAGCAATAGTTGCAAAAGCAATAGTTGGTGAGACGACCATGTGACGACACATTGATAGAGATCAAGATGATGGAGATCATGGTGTTATGCCGGTGACGATAGAGATCATGATGGTGTTTTGGAGATGGACATCAAAGGCACAAGATGATGATGGCCATATCATGTCACATATTATGATTGCATGTGATGTTTATCCTTTATGTATCTTATTTTGCTTAGTTCGGCGGTGGCATTATAAGATGATCTCTCACTAAATTTCAAGGTATAAGTGTTCTCCATGAGTATGCACCGTTGCGACAGTTCATCATGCCGAGACACCACGTGATGATCGGATGCGATAAGCTCTACGTTCACATACAACGGGTGCAAGCCAGTTTTGCACACGCGGAATATTCGGGTTAAACTTGACGAGCCTACCATATGCAGATATGGCCTCGGAACACTGGAGACCGAAAGGTTGAGTGTGAGTCATATAGTAGATATAATCAACATAGTGATGTTCACCATTGAAAACTACTCCATCTCACGTGATGATCAGACATGGTTTAGTTGATTTGGATCATGTGATCATTTAGATGACTAGAGGTATGTCTATCTAAGTGGGAGTTCTTAAGTAATATGATTAATTGAACTTTAATTTATCATGAACTTAGTCCTGATAGTATTTGCATAACTATGTTGTAGATCAATAGCTCGCGATGTAGCTCCCCATTTATTTTTGATATGTTCCTAGAGAAAAACTATGTTGAAAGATGTTAGTAGCAATGATGCGGATTGGATCCGTGATATGAGGATTATCCTCATTGCTGCACAAAATAATTATGTCCTTGATGCACCGCTAGGTGACGGACCTATTGCAGGAGCATATGCAGACGTTATGAATGTTTGGCAAAGCTCGGTATGATGACTACTTGATAGTTTAGTGCACCATGCTTTACGGCTTAGAACCGGGACTTCAAAAACGTTTTGAATGCCACGGAACATATACGATGTTATAAGAGTTGAAATTGGTATTTCATACTCATGCCCGTGTCAAGAGGTATGAGACCTCTGACAATACTTTGCCTACAAGATGGAGGAGAATAGCTCAACGAGTGAGCATGTGCTCGGAATGTCTGAGTACTACAATCACTTGAATCAAGTGGGAGTTAATCTTCCCGATAAGATAGTGATTGATAGAGTTCTCTAGTCACTATCACCAAGTTAATAGAACTTCGTGATGAACTATAATATGCAAGGGATAACGGAAACAATTCCCAAAGCTCTTCGCGATGTTGAAATCGGCGAAGGTAGAAATCAAGAAAAAGCATCAAGTGTTGATGGTTGACAAGACCACTAGTTTCAAGTAAAAGGGCAAGGGAAAGAAAGGGAGCTTCAAGAAGAATGGCAAGCAAGTTGCCACTCCCGTGAAGAAGCCCAAAGTTAGACCCAAGCCTGAAACTGAGTGCTTCTACTGCAAAGGAAATGGTCACTGGAAGTGGAACTACCCTAGATACTTAGCAGATAAGAAGGATGGCAAAGTGAACAAAAGGTATATTTGATATACATGTTATTGATGTGTACTTTACTAGTGTTTATAGCAAACCCCTCGGTATTTTATACTAGTTCAATTGCTAAGAGTAGTAACTCGAAACAGGAGTTGCAAAATAAACAAAGACTAGTTGAGGACGAGGTGACAATGTGTGTTGGAAATGATTCCAAGGTTGATAAGATCACCATTGCACACTCCCTTTACCTTCGGGATTAGTGTTGAACTTAAATAAATATTATTTGGTGTTTGTGTTGAGCATAATATGATTGGATCATGTTTATTGCAATACGGTTATTCCTTTAAGTCAAAGAATAATTATTATTCTGTTTACATGAATAAAACCTTCTGTGGTCATACACCCAAGGTGAATGGCTTATTGAATCTCGATCGTAGTGATACACATATTCATAATAATGAGGCCAAAAGATGCAAAGTTAATAATGATAGTGCAACTTATTTGTGGCACTGCCGTTTGGGTCACATTGGTGTAAAGCGCATGAAGAAACTCCATGCTGATGGGTTTTTGTAATCACTTGATGCTTGCGAACCATGCCTCATGGGCAAGATGACTAAGACTCCGTTCTCCGGAACAATGGAGTGAGCAACTGACTTATTGGAAATAATACATACTGATGTATGCAGTCCGATGAGTGTTGAGGCTCGCGGCGGGTATCGTTATTTTCTGACCTTCACAGATGATTTGAGCAGATATGGGTATATCTACTTATGAAATATAAGTCTGAAACATTTGAAAAGTTCAAAGAATTTCAGAATGAAGTGGAAAATCATCGTGACAAGAAAATAAAGTTTCTATGATCTGATCGCGAAGACGAACATTTGAGTTACGAGTTTGGTCTTTATTTGAAACAATGTGGAATAGTTTCGCAACTCACGCCACCTGGAACACCACAGCATAATGGTGTGTCCGAACGTTGTAATCGTACTTTATTGGATATGGTGCGATCTATGATGTCTCTTACCGATTTACCACTATCGTTTTGGGGTTATGCATTAGAGACAACTGCATTCACGTTGAATAGGGCACCATCTAAATCCGTTGAGATGACACCGTATGAACTATGGTTTGGCAAGAAACCAAAGTTGTCATTTCTTAAAGTTTGGGGTTGCGATGCTTATGTGAAAAAGTTTCAACCTGATAAGCTCGAACCCAAATCAGAGAAATGCGTCTTCATAAGATACCCAAAGGAGACTATTGGGCACACCTTCTATCACAGATCCGAAAGCAAGATATTTGTTGCTAAGAATGGGTCCTTTCTAGAGAAGGAGTTTCTCTTGAAAGAAGTGAGTGGGAGGAAAGTAGAACTTGACGAGGTAATTGTACCTTCTCCCTTATTGGAAAGTAGCTCATCACTGAAATCAGTTCCAGTGATTCCTACACCAGTAAGTGAGGAAGTTAATGATGATGATGATCATGAAACTTCCGATCAACTTACTACCGAACCACGTAGGTCAACCAGAGTAAGATCCGCACCAGACTGGTACGGTAATCCTGTTCTGGAAGTCATGTTACTAGACCATGACGAACCTACAAACTATGAGGAAGCGATGATGAGCCCAGATTCCGCAAAATGGCTTGAGACCATGAAATCTAAGATAGGATCCATGTATGAGAACAAAGTATGGACTTTGATTTACTTGCCCGATGATCGGTGAGTCATTGATAATAAATGGATCTTCAAGAGGAAGACGGGCGATGATCGTAGTGTTACTATCTACAAAGCTCGAATTGTCGCAAAAACGTTTTCAACAAGATCAAGGTGTTGACAACGATGAGATTTTCTCACTCGTATCGCTGCTTAAAAGTCTGTCTGAATCATGTTAGCAGTTGCCACATTTATGAAATCGGGCAAATGGATGTCAACACTGCATTCCTTAATGGATTTCTTAAAGAAGAGTTGTATATGATGCAACCAGAAGGTTTTGTCAATCCTAAAGGTGCTAACAAAATGAGCAAGCTCCAGCGATCCATCTATGGACTGGTGCAAGCATCTCGGAGTTGGAATATATACATTGATAAAGTGATCAAAGCATATGGTTTTATACAGACTTGCGATGAAGCCTGTATTTACAAGAAAGTGAGTGGGAGCACTACAACATTTCTGATAAGTATATGTGAATGCCATATTGTTGATCGGAAATAATGTAGAATTTTCTGGAAAGCATAAAGGAGTGTTTGAAAGGAGTTTTTCAAAGAAAGACCTCGGTGAAGCTACTTACATATTGAGCATCAAGATCTATAGAGATAGATCAAGACGCTTGATAAGTTTTTTCAATGAGTACATACCTTGACAAGATTTTGAAATAGTTCAACATGGAACAGTCAAAGGAGTTCTTGCCTGTGTTGCAAGGTGTGAAGTTGAGTAAAGACTCAAAACCCGACCACGGTAGAAAATAGAAAATAATGAAAAGTCATTCCCTATGCCTCAGTCATAGGTTCTATAAAGTATGCTATGTTGTGTACCAGTCCTATTGTATACCTTAGCATGATTCTGGCAAGGGAGTACAATAGTGATCTAGGAGTAGATCACTGGACAACGATCAAAATATTTCTCGGTTATGGAGGTGATAAAAGAGTTCGTCGTAAAGAGTTACGTCGATGCAAGCTTTTTACATCAATCTAGATGACTCTAAGTCTCGATCTGGATACATATTGAAAGTGGGAGCAATTAGCTAGAGTAGCTCCGTGCAGAGTATTGTAGACATAGAATTTGCGAAATACATATGGATCTGAATGTTGCACACCCGTAGACTAAACTTCTCACAAGAAAAACATGATCAATCTTTGGGTTTTAATCACATAGCGATGTGAACTAGATTATTGACTCTAGTAAACCTTTTGGGTGTTAGTCACATAGAGATGTGAACTAATCACATAAATATGTGAACTATTGGTGTTAAATCACATGACGATGTGAACTAGATTATTGACTCTAGTGCAAGTGGGAGACTGAAGGAAATATGCCCTAGAGGCAATAATAAAGTTTTTATTTATATTTCCTTATATAAAGATAAACGTTTATTATTCATGCTAGAATTGTATTAACCGGAGACTTAGTACATGTGTGAATATATAGACAAACTAAGTGTCACTAGTATGCCTCTACTTGGCTAGCTCGTTGAATCAAAGATGGTTAAGTTTCCTAGCCATAGACATGAGTTGTCATTTGATTAACGGGATCACATCATTAGAGAATGATGTGATTGACTTGACCCATTCCGTTAGCTTAGCATTCGATCATTTAGTATATTGCTATTTCTTTCTTCATGACTTATACATGTTCCTATGACTATGAGATTATGCAACTCCCGAATACTGGAGGAACACTTTGTGTGCTACCAAACGTCACAACGTAACTGGGTGATTATAAAGGTGCTCTACAGGTGTCTCCAATGGTACTTGTTGAGTTGGCATAGATCGAGATTAGGATTTGTCACTCCGATTGTCGGAGAGGTATCTCTGGGCCCTCTCGGTAATGCACATCACTATAAGCCTTGCAAGCAATGCAACTAATGAGTTAGTTGTGGGATGATGTATTACGGAACGAGTAAAGAGACTTGCCAGTAGCGAGATTGAACTAGGTATTGAGATACCGACGATCGAATCTCGGGCAAGTAACATACCGATGACAAAGGAAACAACGTATGTTGTTATGCGGTTTGACCGATAAAGATCTTCATAGAATAAGTAGGAGCCAATATGAGCATCCAGGTTCCGCTATTGGTTATTGATCGGAGATGAGTCTCGGTCATGTCTACATAGTTCTCGAACCCGTAGGGTCCGCACGCTTAATGTTCTGTGATGATTTGTATTATGAGTTATGTGATTTGATGACCGAAGTTTGTTTGGAGTCCCGGATGAGATCGGGGCCATGACGAGGAGTCTTGAAATGGTCGAGACGTAAAGATCGATATATTGTAAGGCTATATTCGGACATCGGAAAGGTTCCGAGTGATTCGGGTATTTTTCAGAGTACCAGAGAGTTACGGGAACTTGCCGGGAGAAGTATTAGGCCTTATTGGGCCATACGGGAATAGAGGAGGCAGGACAAAGGGAAGGAGGCGTGCGCCCCCTTGGGTACGAATTGGACTAGGGGAAAGGGGGCGGCGCCCCCTGGCCCTTTCCTACTCCCTCTGTCTTTCCTTCTTACCGAAAAAGGCTTTTACCCCGCTTTATAAATAAAGCAACCACCAAGCACAGAGTAACAAGGTAACAACGGAACACGGAACGCACCCACACAACGCCACCGCAGGCAGGGTCCAACACACACACACAGACCCAAGTTTAGTTGTGGGCACAGCACAACAAGCTCAGCACAGACGCACTACGAGACACCCCAAGACAGTGGTGGCGGAGGTGTATGAAGACGATGGTCTAATCTGGTTCTGGAGGTGGTAGGGGAAGCGGTGGAGCCAACCGGAGAGCCATCGCGCGAAGCTGAGTGATGATGGAGGTGTTGGCGTCTCTCTCCATGGGACGGCTAAGCGGCCACCAAAGCTGCAAGTAACCAGACCATTTGAATAAAGCATCAGTAGCACGACGAAGAGGAATACACTGAATCACAAGTTTATTCCTAAAATTCCACAGTGTCCAGGCAAGGACCCCAATGTTCAGCCAGCTAATGTGGCGCAACGCGGGTGGGATCGCCTGGAGTTCGGCAAAGAGAGCGGGGAAGTTGTTGTGGTCGCAGCTTCTGCCCACAATCTAGCGGAAACAACTCCATAGAAACTACGTGGACACGCAGGTGAAGAAGATATGTTTCGAGTCTTCTTTAGGCCCGCAGAGTGGGCAAAGCCCACCACCAGGGCCATTGCGCTTCATAACGTCAATGCCTGATGGGAGGCGGCCGCGAATCCATTGCCACAAGAAGATCCTAATTTTGAGGGGGAGGCGAATCTCCCAAATGGAGGAGAGCGCCTCATGGCCAGGAGAGGGGCGATGGCCAGGTATAGAGATTTGGTGGAGAATTGACTGGAGGGCTCCAGCCGCCATCTGGCTCGGTCAACATCTGCTGTTAGATCAGGCTCGTGGAGTGCAATACTGTTGAGCAACTCCTGCCAGTCCGCGTTCTCAGCCTGGCCAAAAGGTCTCCGGAACGCAAGTTGCCCTAAGTCAGCGAGGGCAGATGCCATGGAGATCCGGGGGGCAACCGCGATGGAGAATAGGTCTAGAAAGCGGGCAGCAAGAGGCGTGTCTCCAGTTCACCTATCAAACCAGAACAACGTGGCGGTGCCGGACCCAATCGCGATCGATGTCTCGATCCAGAGGACAGGAAGGAGCTGAATGATGGATTGCTAGAACCGGGAGCCCCCAGACCGCTGGCAGAAGGCGAGGGGCTGGCCGCGGAGGTATTTCTGCTGAATGATGCGAAGCCACAGGCCACCATCCCCGTTGGCAATCCGCTAGAGTCACCGAGTCAGGAGGGCAATGTTCATGCGTTTGGAGGACATAATCCCGAGTCTGCCCTGGTCGCAAGGTTTGCAGATCTCAGACCACCTGACCATGTGGTACTTCTGCTTATCACCCTCGCCGGCCCAGAAGAAACGCCCCTGAACAGTGGCAATCTCGTGATGAAGAGTCTCTGGAAGGCTGTAGAAGCTCATGATGAATAGGAGTAGGCTAGAGAGGGACGAGTTAATGAGCATCGTACGGGCCGCTTTCGAGAGCCACCGACCCTGCCAGGGCTCGATACGGTGCTGGAGCTTCCCCACCGTGGGGCACAGATCGGCCACCGTAAGCCCGGAGTCGCTAATGGGTATCCCCAGATAAGTGGCGGGGAAGGACCCGAGCTGACAATTAAGCCGATCCGCAATGCTCTATCGCTCGTCTCGGGCGTAGCCCAAGACCATCACCTCACTCTTGTCGAAGTTGATCCTAAGGCCAGACATCTGCTGGAAGCATAGAAGGAGGAACTTGAGGTTTGAAATATCATTCTCCGACCCTTCCACCATAATAATGGTGTCATCCGCGTATTGGAGAAGGGAAATCCCGTTTCCCCCAACTAGGTGCGGCACTATCCCTTTAATGTGACCTGCCGCCTTGGCCTTATCCAGGATGGCCACCAGAGCATCGACAACCATGTTAAATAGGAACGGAGAGAAGGGATCACCCTGGCGAACCCCACAGAACGTGTGGAAGAATGGGCCGATCTCCCCATTGATGTTCACCGCGGTGCGGCCCGAGGATACCAACTGCATCACTTGGGTCACCCACCTGTCATCGAAGCCCTTACGGAGCAGACATTCCCGAAGGAAGGACCAACTAAACGTGTCGTAAGCCTTGTGGAAATCCAGTTTCAGGAAGACTACCTTGAGGTGTTTGGAGTGCACCTCATGGAGAGCTGCGTGGAACACCAAGACTCCATCAAGGATATATCGACCCCGGATGAAGGCCGACTGGTCTGGGTGAGTAATCCGGTCGGCTATAGGGGCCACCCTAATGGCGTACCCCTTCGCGAGGATGCGGAAGATGACATTGATGACCATAATCGGCCGAAATTGCCGGATGTCCGAGGCCCCAGTCACCTTGGGAATGAGAGTGATTACCCCATAGTTCAGTCGGGTGAGGTCAATGGACCCCACGAAGAACTCTTCAAATAGGGCCATCACCTCAGGTTTAATTACTCCCAGAAAGTCTGAAAGAACTTCACTAGGAGGCCATCGGGGCCGGGGGCCGAGGATGGGTTCATGCCCTTAATTGCCGCCCAAACTTCTGCCTCGGAGAATGGGGCCATAAGGGTCGTGTCATCCTCAGGCGAGACACAGAAGTGGGCCGGCCAGATGTCTTGTGCCAGAGCAAGCCCTCCCCGAGGGGAGGCAGAGAATAGATCTCTGTAGAAACCGTCTACATGGGCCCGGATGTCCTCCGGCCGTTGCAGGAGAGTCGATCCATCCCATAGGAGGGGATGGAGTTACAACGCCCGCGGACGTTAGCAATGGCCTGGAAGTAGGAAGTATTGGCATCCCCTTTGAGGACCCAATTCTACGTACCCCTGAGGCGCCAGTAAGCCTCCTCGTCAGTGTAGATGACCATGAGCTGGTCTTCCAAGTTGTACCTAAGCATCCATTCGTCTGCTGAGAGGCCAACGGTGTTAGCATGCAAGTCGAGGGCCTGGATGCCCTCGAGGAGGGTCTTCTTCTGCTCAAGGATGTCCCGACCCATGTTTGCACCCCACCCTTTCATGAATTGTCATGACCGCTTGGCGCAGAGATGCCAGGAATCAATGGCGGACAGAGCACGGTGGGGGGCGTCACGCGCCTCGCGCCACCTGGCACCCACCGTGGCGGTGAACCCAGGTTGATGCAGCCAGGAGGTTTCGAAGTGAAAGCGGGGGGGGGGGGGTAGGGGTGGACGCTCACTCTCCAAAGATAGGAGTAGAGGGACGTGGTCGGAACCAATCCGCGTAATCGCCCGAAGCGAAGCTAGGGGCACCGAATGTCCCACTCAGGGGAGGCGAGGACCCGATCGAGTACCGAGCGAGTGGGATCAACCTAGCGGTTTGTCCAAGTGAACCTGGCCCTGACTCGATCGATTTCACGCAGCCCCATGTCTGTGATGCAATCATTGAACATTTGCATCCGAGGAAAGTTCACTAAATTATTGCTTGATACGTCTCCAACGTATCTATAATTTTTGATTGCTCCATGCCATATTATCTACTGTTTTGAATGTTTATGGGCTTTATTATACACTTTTATATCATTTTTGGGACTAACCTATTAACCCAGAGCCCAGTGCCAGTTTCTGTTTTTACCCTGTTTTAGGGTTTCGAAGAAAAGGAAAATCAAACGGAGTCCAATTGACCTGAAACTTCACGGAACTCATTTTTGGAAGGAAAGAAGCCCAGAAGACTTGCAGTGCATGTCGGGGGATCTAGAAGGAGGTCACGAGGCAGGGGGGCACGCCCACTCCCCCTGGGCACGCCCTCCACCCTCGTGAGCCCCTCGTGGCCCCCCTGACGTACTTCTTCCGCCTATATATCTCCATATACCCTAAAAACATCCGAGAGCACAATAGATCAGGAGTTCCACCGCCAGAAGCCTCCGTAGCCACCAAAAACCAATCTAGACCCGTTCCAGCACCCTGCCGGAGGGGGCAATCCCTCTCCGGTGGCCATCTTCATCATCCTGGTGCTCTCCATGACGAGGAGGGAGTAGTTCTCCCTCGGGGCTGAGGGTATGTATCAGTAGCTATGTGTTTGATCTCTCTCTCTCTCTCTCTCTCTCGTGTTCTTGAGATGATACGATCTTGATGTATCGCGAGCTTCGCTATTATTTTTGGATCCTATGATGTTTCTTCCCCCCTCTACTCTCTTGTAATGGATTGAGTTTCCCCTTTGAAGTTATCTTATTGGATTGAGTCTTTAAATATTTGAGAACACTTGATGTATGTCTTGCCGTGCGTATCTGTGGTGACAATGGGATACCACGTGATTCACTTGATGTATGTTTTGGTGATCAACTTGCGGGTTCCGCCCATGAACCTATGCATAGGGGTTGTCACACGTTTTCTTCGTGATTCTCCGGTAGAAACTTTCTGGCACTCTTTGAGGTTCTATGTGTTGGTTGAATAGATGAATCTGAGATTGTGTGATGCATATCGTATAATCATACCCATGGATACTTGAGGTGACATTGGAGTATCTAGGTGACATTAGGGTTTTGGTTGATTTGTGTCTTAAGGTGTTATTCTAGTACGAACTCTAGGGCTGTTTGTGACAGATATAGGAATAGCCCAACGGATTGATTGGAAAGAATAACTTTGAGGTGGTTTCGTACCCTACCATAATCTCTTCGTTCGTTCTCCGCTAGTAGTGACTTTGGAGTGACTCTTTGTTGCATGTTGAGGGATAGTTATATGATCCAATTATGTTATTATTTTTGAGAGGACTTACACTAGTGAAAGTATGAACCCTAGGCCTTGTTTCCTAGCATTGCAATACCGTTTACGCTCACTTTTATCACTTGCTACCTTGCTGTTTTTATTATTTCAGATTACAAATACCTTTATCTACTATCCATATACCACTTGTTTCACCATCTCTTCGCCGAACTAGTGCACCTATACAATTTACCATTGTATTGGGTGTGTTGGGGACACAAGAGACTCTTTGTTATTTGGTTGCAGGGTTGCTTGAGAGAGACCATCTTCATCCTAGGCCTCCTATGGATTGATAAACCTTAGGTCATCAACTTGAGGAAATTTGCTACTGTCCTACAAACCTCTGCACTTGGAGGCCCAACAACGTCTACAAGAAGAAGGTTGTGTAGTAGACATCATTGCTCTTGTCTTCTTCCGTCCTGATGAGGTTGAAATCGCCGCCCACTACCACCGGAAGCTGGGCAGCCGCAACCTTCCTATGGAGCTCGGCGAGGAAGGGCTCAGAACGGCGGTGGTCAGCCGGACCATAAACCGCAATGATTTCCCATTTGAAGTTTAGGGCCCGCTCGCAGACCTCCATGCTAACGAAGAACTCGCCCCGGTCCATGCTCCCAACCTCAAAGGTGGCATCCTTCATGCCTAGGAGGATGCCACCCGAGTGTCCCGTACTCCCACTAGAAGGGAGCCAGTGCCAAGCGAACAGTTCAGAGCTCAGATGCTCAAGCTCCAACGGAGAGAATTCCGCACACATTGTTTCTTGAATGGCCACAATGTCGATTTGCTCGGTGCACATGTATTCTATGAGTTGGCGATGCCGGCCATCTTGGCCGAAGCCGCAGATGTTCCAGAAGAGGGCTCGCATCACGCATCCATCGGGGGGCTGCTTGACCCTAAGACACATGACGCGCTCTAGGCGCGTAGGGTGGCGCTGTGGGAGCGGGTGCGACCCCCGAGCTCTCCCGGCACGGCCGCCGGGCGTGGTGGGTCGCTCTAGGGAGCCTCGACAGGAGCGCCCATGGAAGGCGGGAGGCGTGCACGGGCCTCAACAAGGTGTCCATCCAGGATCTCCCGTGCATGAATGCCTCGATCTGAGCTAACAGGGGGACCTCCCCCTGAACAGTATGGCCAAGTCCGCCGCCACCTTAGCGAGGTGGCCAAGCGGAGCCGACTCCAAAGCTAAAAAGGAGCATGTAGCAGAAGTGGCCGGGATGGACGGGGTACCTGACTCGAGGTTCCGGGCAGCCTCCCGGACAGCAGCCTACTCGGGGATAGGCAGCGCCGGGCTACCCGCCGGCCAGGACGCCTTGATCCTGGCACTGCGGCGCGAGGAAGACACCGGGGTCGAGGTCGACCTGCCCCGCCTGGAGTAGGCCGCCGTCTGCGGTGGGGGCGGAGGGTCGGCCACCGGGGTGGTCACCACCGCCGCCCGTCCCATGGCAGGGGAGCATAGAAGCGCCAGGGAAGGAGCCGGGGGCGCCAGAGGGAGCCACCGGAGCCGGAGTCCCCTCGGCCTCCAGAGGTGGGAAACCCGACCCCAAGGCCGGGCTGGGTGTCTCCACTGGGGGCTCGAGGAGGGACGGGGCCGGGGGCGACCCAGTCAGCCCCAGAGACCCCACCTGGATATCGGTGGCTGGAGTAGAGGTCAGCGTGGGCGGAACCGGGTCGGCCCGGGCGGGTGAGGAGGCGAAGATGCCAAGGGTGGAGGCGTCGGGGGAGCGGGGCGACGACACCAGGAAGACCTGAAGGCTTGCGTCCGAGGTGTCGAGACCATCATCCGGCGATGGTGGGGCAGCAACGCGCACACGGCCGGACCCAGCACCGCTCCTGGCAACTGGGGCCGGCTGCTGGTCCCGGGGGGGGGGGGGAGGACTGTCCTCGGAGTCATCGTCGTCCTCCTTCGAGCCCAAGGGGTGGCTGTGGCGGGGATCCCGGTCGCGGTGGCGGTCACCGGCATCTCCCCCCTCCAGGCCATCCCCCTAGAAGCTGTCGTCGGTGATGCGGGGTCGACCAATTTGGTTGGGCGGCTCGGGAGAGATGCGGAGGTTGAATCCCTGGTCGTTGAAGAACACACAAACCGTGGCGTGGAGCCGGGAGGAGTCGAGGGATTTGACCTTGACGCGGACCTCCTCCTCTTTGCGGAGGGAGAGCTCGTCGACCACCACCACTTTGCCGAGAATGCGAGACATGTTACGGATTACCCGCTCCGAGCGGGCGATGTCGGGGAGGCCACCGATGAGGATCCAGGCCATGTCCAGGACCGCGACCGCCAGGGGGTCCGCACCGACACAGATATGTCCACCACTAGCTTGTTGAGGGCTAGGGTGATGTCTCCACTGCGAGTGCCGTAGCCGTGGCTGACCATGTCCGAGAAGAGGATCGAGAACTGGCCACCAGCCAACATGGTGACCTGCCAGTCCCAGGAGCAGTGGTAGAGGTGGTTGAGCTCAGCCTCGATCATCTCCAGCGAGGCCACCCCACCCTTGATGGTGACAATGGCCATGAGCGATGGTGAAGGGGCGGGGATGCCGGGCACCTCGATATGGAAGTATCCGAGGCGCTCAATCCCGTGCCCGTACATCATCAGCTCCTCCGCCGCTGGACGGTCGGGGCAAAGGAAGGCCGGGTGTCTGGGGTCCGCACAGATGAAGCAGCACTGAGGGCACGAGCAGGTGGTCTGGGAGTGTCCTGCGAGGCCGCAGTTGAAGCACTTGACGAGGCTGGAGGAGCGGTCATCAGGGAGTAGCCGGCCGAAGCGGAACCTGACGGCGCACAGGGAGGACCCGCCGGCAGGGTCGAGCCATTGCCCCTGCCTAGTCCCTGCTTCTTCTTCCTTTTGGGGCCCTGGCGGCCTCGCCCCACCCCATTGCCAGCGAGTGCAAGGCTCAGCTCGCCCCGGGGCGGCTAGTAGCGGCGGACTGGCACAGGGGCAGCAGGCTACTGGGGTTGGTGCGGGAGACGAGGCGGGGATCGCGAGTGGCCATCACGGACGAGGGAGCGGCTTCCGTCCTGACGGTGACTAGGGCACGGGGAGCGGTGCCGGTGGTCGGGCCAGTCAGCAGCCGGCCGCGGGGAGTGGGATTGAGAGCGGCCCCAACGATCCCCGCGACCGCCGATGGGGAGGAGAATGGTGCGTGTTCCGAGGGGGGAGCAACGGTCATCGCGTAGCGGAGAGCGCCGGCTGTCCGGGGAAGACAGCTGCCGGCAAAGATCGTCCTCGCGTCGAACTGCATATAGGAAGGGGTGAGCAGGCTTGCGCCGGCCAGGCGCGCAGCGCTTGGGCCGTGACCCAGCGTTGTCCCACTCCCGAGGCATGGGGGCCGGTGCGGAGGCACTGAAGGGGGGCAGGAAGAGTTGGCGGTGGGGGTGGGGAGGAGCGGGTGAGGGTTTCTATAGGGATGGGGGGCACAAGCGCGATGGAGGAGGCCTGGGGAGGTCGGCAGGTAGCCATATGGACCGATCGGCCGGCTGGCCCGGCCCAGCAGGAGGCCTCCACGGATGGGCCATGCCCCCAAGCGATCCCATCGGCTCAGAGGAAACCGGCCTAAGGGGAGCTAGGCCCAACCGCGCATGGCCCATCGGGCCATGGCCCAGCCCGCGGGACAGGGAAGCAGCAGGTAGGGTTTCCCCTGCTGCCGCTGCCACCATCGCGGCCGGCACCATCGCCGACGAAGATGCCACGACGAGCCACGAGCGCCGCGGGGGAGCGATGGGGGACAATCGGAGAGCGGAAGACCCGAACGCAGCAGTGAATGGCCTAAACGGGGAGCGGCAGAGTGACTCCGGTGGCCACGACGGAGCGGGAGTGGGTACCAGCGGCGATGGTCGAGGACCGAGAACCCCAGTGGTAGGGGCGGCGGCGCGCCACGAGAGGTGGGCCCAACCTTGGTCAGACCGCCCTGCGATACCCCACGCCGAAGCGCGGCGGCGGCGAGTGGTCTTTGTCCCAAAGGCGGCGCCTTGGCGCGACGTCAGCGGAGAGGCCACCCCGGCATGCCGGCGAGGCTGCGAGGTAGTCGGGTAGTCAATACGAGGCGACCTCCCAACCTCCCTGCTGGACACAGCCGGGCGCCCCGGCGGCTCCCTACGAATGACGGGCCGGTCCGTGGCCACATCAGCTTCCTTCGCCAGGTCCGCCTAGCGCGAAGCCGGTGCCATCGAGACATCCGGGGAGCCGGGGGAGGGGGGTCCGATGGCGAGACCGCACCGAGCACGGAGGGGGAGGGGGACGCCGGGGCCGGGCCATCAAAGGTGGGGCGTGCCAGGGCGGGAGACGCCGGAGGCGGAGACGCGGCGGCCGAGCCGCCTGCAGAGTCGCAGGAGCGGGGCGCAGGGTCGTCCATCAAGCCCCTCTGGGAGATTTTCCTTTCCTTCTTTCGTCTCTCCTACTCCAGAAAGGAAAAGGGGAATCCTACTAGGACTCCCCACACTTGGCGCGCCCCCTCAAGGGCCGGCCTCCTCCTCCTCACTCCTTTATATACGGGGGCAAGGGGCACCCCATGAACACACAAGTTGATCAGTTGATCTTTTAGCCGTGTGCGGTGCCCCCTCCACCATAATCCACCTCGGTCATATCGTAGCGGTGCTTAGGCGAAGCCCTGCGTTGGTAGCATCATCGTCATTGTCATCATGTCATCGTACTGATGGTACTCTCCCTCGAAACTCTGCTGGATCGGAGTTCGTGGGACGTCACCAAGCTGAACGTGTGCTGAACTCGAAGGTGCCGTACATTCGGTACTTGGATCGGTCGGATCATGAAGACGTACGACTACATCAACCGCGTTCTCATAACGCTTCGGCTTATGGTCTACAAGGGTACGTGGACGACACTCTCCCCTCTCGTTGCTATGCATAACCATGATCTTGTGTGTGCATAGGAATTTTTTGAAATTACTGCGTTCCGCAAATATCACTTTATCTCTTATTTAATTTAATGCACTATATACTTGGTAAATGGTGGAAGGCTCGGCCTTTTGCCTGGTGTTTTGTTCCACTCTTGCCGCCCTAGTTTCCGTCATACCGGTGTTATGTTCCTTGATTTTGCGTTCCTAACGCGGTTGGGGTTATGGGCCCCCCTTGACAGTTCGCTTTGAATAAAACTCCTCCAACAAGGCCCAACCTTGGTTTTACATTTGCCTAACAACCTATAACTTTCCCTTGGGTTTTCACAAGCCTGAGGGTCATCTTTATTTAACCCCCTGGGCCAGTGCTTCTCTAAGTGTTGGTCCGAACTGAATAGACCGCGGGTGAGGGAGTCCTGGGTTAAGGGGTCCTCGGGCATCCGGCCTGTTAGCCATGGGCCGAACTGTTGGGCTGTGAAGATACGAAGACCAAAGACTGCACCCGTGTCCGGATGGGACCCTCCTTGGCGTGGAAGGCAAACTTGGCGACCGAATATGTAGATTCCTTTCTTTGTAACCGACCTTGTGTAACCCTAGATCCTCCCAGTGTCTATATAAACCGGAGGACTTAGTACGGATAGGGGATATACTCAATATCGTAGTCATACAAGCTAGACTTCTAGGGTTTAGCCATTACGATCTCGTGGTAGATAAACTCTTGTAATACTCATATTCATCAAGATCAATCAAGCAGGAAGTAGGGTATTACCTCCATAGAGAGGGCCCAAACCTGGGTAAACATCGTGTCCCCTGTCTCCTGTTACCATCGACCTTAGACGCACAGTTCGGGTCCCCCTACCCGAGATCCGCCGGTTTTGACACGACATTGGTGCTTTCGTCGATAGTTCCTCTGTTCTGTCACTAAAAGGGTTTGATGGCCCCTTCAATCGTCAATAATGACGCTGTCCAAGGAGAAACTTTCCTCCCCGGACAGATCTTTGTGTTCGGCGGCTTCGCACTGCGGGCCAACTCGTTTGGCCATCTGGAGTAGATCGAAAGCTATGCCCCTGGCCATCAGGTCAGATTTGGGAGCTTGAACTACATTGCGGACATCCGCGGAGACTTGATCTTCGCTGGATTCGAGACCGCGGTAGCCGCCCCCGGTCACCCCGATGATCATGGCCTAAATCTGTCATCAAGCCGCATCCAGGAGATTGCTCCTGTAAACGCTCTGGCCCTAGATCCAGAGCAAGCTGCGCCATCCAAGGATGGGAGGATCAACCTCACCACGGAGGCCACAGATTCCACGGCGTTGGAGCCGCACACAGACTTAACCTCTCACGGCGTCTTTGTCATCGGAACTCCAGACTCGTCTCCGGCCATAAGTTCCGAACCACGTGAGCCTGTGGGCGCTGAACTTGATCGTTTATCGATCTTCGAATTCAGCGCTGCAGACATCTTCCAGCACTCGCCTTTGGGCGATGTGCTAAACTCATTAAAGAACCTGTTCTTAGCGGAGGACTCGCAGCCGAACTATATCCGGTTCGAACTAGGGCTGACGATGGAGAATTTTGCTTCCCACCCGCCACCCACTTCATAGCCATGGTCGAGGATTTGACCGACGAACTTGATTACGACTCCGAGGACATCGACGGTATGGACGACGATGCCGGAGAAGAAGAGGCCCATAACCCGCCGTTCACCGGACGTTGGTCGGCCACTTCCTCATATGATGTATACATGGTGGATGCACCAAAGGAGAACAACGACGATGACAAGGAAGATCCAGCTGAAGATAAACCTTCCGAAATACAGTCCAAGCGCCAGTGTCAGCGGCGCCTCTCTAAGTCACGCCACAGTAAAGACAGCAACACCGACACAGGAGAAGATAACACTCCAGGAGGTGCCGAAGACAACAAAGACCCTGTTGATACAGCTAATGAACAAGATGAACGGGAAGATGAGCAGGCTAGCCCTAGTAAACAGGCCACGCACAAAGATTTGGAGGACGATAATTACCTTCCGCTTTCTGAGGATGAGGTGAGCCTCGGCACCGAGGATTTCATCTTGCCCGAGGAACCTCTTGAGTAGGAGCGCTTCAAGCGCCAACTAATAGCCACTCCAAGGAGCCTAAAAAAGAAGCAGCAGTAGCTTCAAGCTGACCAATAACTGCTCAATGATAAATGGACTGATGTCCTAGCAGCCGAAGAATACGGCCTCAAGCGCCCAACCAAAAGCTACCCAAAGTGCAAATTGCTACCTCAGTTTGACGAAGAGGCGCCGGAGTACATACCACCATCATACAATGCGGCTGACCGACCACCACGTGGTCGGGACGAGACGGCAACACACGCCGAACACCAGCCCGCCCCGCCTCAATGCACAAGTAGAGGTAAATTAGCCCACAACCATACATATGACCTCCGGCAGAACCTGAACAATAAAACAAGACATACGAGATCAATCTACGGATCGCGAGGACGCGCCTCGACACGCGACGACGCCCACCTATTCGGACGTGACAGACATAGTCATGCACGGGCTGAAAACCGCAGACGGACTCCATCAGAGCTACTTCGTGATACGGCCCGGTACAGAGGCCCCACACACCCTCATTGCTTCATTAACGAGGTCCTGGATCATGAATTCCCAGAAGGGTTCAAACCCGTGAGTTGAATCATACAACGGAACCACGGACCCCGCGGTGTGGATCGAATACTTCATTCTCCACATTCATATGGCCCACGGCGATGACCTCCACGCCATCAAATACCTCCCTTTAAAACTCAAGGGGCCAGGTCGACATTGGCTAAATAGTCTGCCTAAAAATTCTATTGGTAGCTAGGAGGAGTTAGAAGAGGCCTTCCTCGATAACTTCCAAGGTACATATGTTCGACCTCCGGATGCTCATGAATTAAGCCATATAGTGCAACAACCCGGAGAGTCCGCCAGGAAATTCTGGACACGGTTCTTAACTAAAAAGAACCAAATCGTCGACTGTCCGGATGCCGAAGCCCTAGCAGCCTTCAAACACAGCATCCGCGACGAATGGCTCGCTCGCCACCTCGGCCAAGAAAAGCCAAAATCCATGGCGGCCCTCATGGCACTCACGAACCACTTTTGTGCGGGCGAGGATAGTTGGTTGGCCCGTAGAAAAAACAATGCAAGCGACCCCGGAACCCCTGAAGCTAAAACTAGCAAAGACAAATCTCGACGCAATAGATACAAGCATAGAAACAACAGTGACAACACCGAAGACACGGCGGTCAATGCCGGATTCAGTGGCTCTAAGTCCGGTCAGCAGAAGAAGCCATTCCAAAAGAACAATTCAGGCCCGTCCAGCTTGGATCGCATACTTGATCGTCCGTGCCAGATTCATGGTATCCCGGACAAACCACCCAATCATACAAATAGAGATTGCTGGGTTTTTAAACATGCCGACAAATTAAACGCCGAGAACAGGGAAAAGGGATCGCAAAGCGAGGACGACGACGAAGAGCCACGGCAACCGAACATAGGGGGACAGAAGAAGTTTCCCCCTCAGGTCAAAACGGTGAACATGATATATGCTACCCACATCCCCAAGAGGGAGCGCAAGCGTGCGCTCAGGGATGTTTACGCGATAGAGCCAGTCGCCCCAAAATTTAATCCATGGTCGTCATGCCCGATCACTTTTGATCGCCGGGATCATCCGACCAGTATCCGTCATGGTGGCTCAGCCGCATTGGTCTTAGACCCAATAATTGATGGGTTCCACCTGACTCGTGTCCTTATGGACGGAGGTAGCAGTCTTAATCTGCTCTATCAGGATACACCGCGAATAATGGGCATTAACCCATCAAGGATCACTCCTACAAATACTACCTTTAAAGGAGTCATACCAGGCGTAGAGGCCTGCTGTATGGGCTCAATCACATTAGAGGTTGTCTTCGGATCTCCGGACAACTTCAGAAGCGAGGAGTTAATATTCGATATCGTCCCATTCCGCAGCGGCTATCATGCACTACTCAACCAAACTTTGTTTGCTCGATTCAACGCAGTGCCACACTATGCTTATCTCAAGCTCAAGATGCCTGGTCCACGTGGCGTCATAACAGTCATTGGAAATACAGAATGCTCCCTCCATACAGAAGAGCACACAGCTGCCCTAGCAGTAGAAGTACAGAGCGGCCTTCTCAAGCAGAACCTTAATTCGGCTGCCGAGCCCATGGACACCCTCAAGAGGGTTCGAACTACTCTGCAGCAGGAGAGCTCAGCACGTCAGGAGCTCGACTAGCAATCTGGCCTCCGTCTCAGTCCCAATCAAGTGGTGGCATTCGTACCGCGCGTACATAACTACGCACTCAAAATCCCATGGGCGTCGACGGAGGCATAGCTAGCTTGTGGTCCATAGTGCGGCTCAACTGACATCGGATACACAAATACTTTCACTTTTATTTGTCTCCTTTTCAGGTCTCAATCCCATAGGCCCCATCGGGGGGTATGGCCATCGATCCTCTTGAAGGGTAAAACACACCAAGATGGCGAGAAACGCAGACATATGGGGAACTTTTTAGGTGATTCCATTAATGATAACTCCACCTGTTTTTCAGGACCCACATGCAGCTCTCCCTTGGTTTCGGCATGTTAAATATCCTATTGCTTATTGCACTACATGTATCAAGTATCAATGCGCTTTGACATGCTAATTAAATTACAATGAGAACAGTTTGTAGCTAGATCTTTAGGACCCCAACTTTTTACCTTTGTACCTTCTCTGTTTTCTTTCTCTTTTTTCAGCTCCCCTGTGGATAACCCTATCAGGTAGCACCCGTACACTTTGGTACGTTTCATGTTTGACAGGGGCTGCACAGCACCCCACACTATGGCAACAAAAGTCCGAACATTTTTTTATAAGTATAGTTCGGCACCCCGAATTTAGCATTATATGCATTGGCTTCGAATCATGTCTTTGGTCAATAGTTGGGTTGCCCGGATCCTGTGCTTGCTACCTTACGTTCCACTATATCGGCTAAGGTAGTAAATGGAGAACTACTGCGGTTGTGCCTTGGTTTATCCAAAGGAGCACCTCAGTAGAGAAAGCCGAAAACTGACTGTCATGATGCGGCGAGAGCCGGTCAACTGTTCGGAGGTTGCAAATCATTGGAGATTTCTTCTGCATTACGCGAAGGATTGGTAATTCCCGATCAAACACTTATAGTACTATAGTTCAGATACTAGGGGCTGCGCCCATGTTTTTATTGTCGCACTCCTATGGCTAAGTGAGGGCGTTACAGCCGCATAGTCTGGTTGCCTAGTTCGTTGCGCTAAACAACTCCTTCAAGGACCATCTAATTGGATCAAGATTGTTTAGATTCCATCCCAAACACCCCCGTACTACCTACGTGGGGGCAGAAGCCGACGACTGGTTAACCCTCAGATTTCATACAATACGGCCGCACAGGAAGTAAAAAATTAAAAACATAACAAGCATTATATTGCATAAACACTTTGTTTTACAAAGTAGTCGGAGCTTGAGTACATTCATTCAAAGATAATGTCTTTTGCACAATGATCCGCAACAATGCGAGATCCCTCTAGGACACCATCAAAATATAACTCAGGTCAGCCGTGCTCCTTGCCCTCAGGTGCCCCCTCGGTCATTAGCTTCTTGGCATCCATCTTCGCCCAATGCGTCTTGACGCGGGGAAAGGCCATCCGTGCACCTTCGATACAGACCGACCGTTTTATCACCTCAAGACGTGGGCAGGCATCAACAAGCCACTTCACAAGTCCGAAGTAGCTGCTGGGCATCGGCGTGGCAGGCCATAGTAGGACTATTAGCTCATTCATGGCTAGCTCGGCCTCCTTATGCAGCTCGACCAGCTGTTTCAGCTGGTCGCTGAAGGACAACAGATGTTCTGGTCCAAGATATTGAGACCAGAACAGATTCTCCATAGAACTCCCTTCTTCAGCTCGATAGAACTCGACAACATCTGATATGCTACGCGACAAATCTGTAAACGCCCCTGGAGAGCTCCAAATTTGGGTAAGTAAAAGAAACGCTTCCTTCACAAATTTGCTTTGCATAATGAAAGCCTTACCCACCGCGATCTTCTTGGCCGCTTGGATTTCCTGAAGGGCACTCTAGGCCTCGGCTCGTGCCTCTTGTGCGCTTCAGCGGGCGTTCGCAAGTTCGGACGCTTGCTCTTATAATCACACTCCAGGGACTCGTACTTCTTGACAGCATCCTGGAGCTCTTGCTGGACCTCGCCGACCTAGGCCTCGTGCTTCTCGTGCACAGCCCGCACCTTGGCCGCTTTCTCCTTGGCCTCGGCTAATGCCTTCTTGAGGGCTGCCACCTCGGTCATGGCCCCTAATAAAATTCATGACACTTTAGTCAGCTCGAAAACTTTCATGCTTCCCCAATTCATGAACAGGTCACTTCATACCTTGGCTGTCCTCCAGCTACTTCTTCATGAGGCCGAGCTCCTCTTCGGCCCGCTCCAGGCTCTGCTTTAGATCGGAGACCTCCGCAGTATGAGCGGTAGCAGCCAGTAGAGATGCCTGCTTATTCACATAGACATCTTATGTTAGACTCCTACGAAAATTGTTTGATCCTCTGTTCGGTTTTTCATTCCGAACACCGAATAGAGCATCAGGGGCTACTGTCTATGCTGTGATATTCTTTTTACAATTATTATTACCTCAAAGCATATTAGAAGGCTAGCGCAGGCTTCAGTTAGTCCACTTTTGGCAGACTGAACCTTTTTGATCACCATACCCATAAGGGCACGGTGTTCATCTACAATGGAAGCGCCTTGCGGCGCTTCCAGTAGATTATCCAGTGCCTCTGGTTGGACAGAGGTCACCGGCGGAACAGGCACACCTCCTCCTTTCAGGGAAGGCCATTCGCTAGACTCCAGAGCCGTGCAGGTCTCCGGGATGGTATCCGACTGAGGGCCGAATAGAACTCGGCCCCCATCATCAGTCCCCATGGGGGCTTTTTCCCCCATGTGTCCGGCGGCCGAAGAGTCAGCCTTGGATGCCGCCGTGACGATCTCCGGAACCTCCTCCTGATCGGGGAAGGTCCTTTGGTACACCACCTCGTCAACAACCTTGGCTGAGGGAGAGTGAGCGGGCGACAGTGACATGCTGGCCATCTCCTTTGAATATAGCGAACCTCCTTTGGAGGATCGCGGGGAGCTGTCGAGGGCCAGACTGCAACAACAAAGTTTAAACATATTAATATTGCAAACTGGGGAAGGCCGGGCACTGAGATGTGCACTAGGTTTGTGGTACTTACGAGGCGGCCCGAGGTTTGGTCCAGGGCATTCGCTCCGGACTGCTTTCGACATCCCATGCGGAGTTATCCGCAAGGGAGCCATTCTCCCTCTTGGGCGCCTTCGTCTCCAGATTTGTGGAGGCCCCCCTCTTTTTCCTTCCCTCCTCGAGAGGGGAGTCGCTTTCTTCCTCCTCCTCTTCGTCGTCTACGGCGACCGAAGAGAGCATCCCGTCTTCAGACGTCACGTCCGAAGCGCCTTTTTGGAGAAGTCCACTCCGTACCCCCTTGGCCATTTTCTTGGCCTTCTTCTCCCACACATCATAAGGCGCCGGGAATAGCATTTTCATTAGGAGCAGGGTCTCTGGGTCTTCGGGCAGCGGGGCCGGACAGTTAATCTGCCTAGCTATATCGATTTAGGCCTAAAAATGGGTAGGAAGGCTTAGACTCCTTCTCAGAACATGTCAGTGAAGGCTATACCTTGAAAACATGAAAGAACTTACCGAATTAGCCTGACATTTTTAGTTGAGCCCGCGATCCTAGGTCATGGACGGTGGTGTCTCGCTGGCCTTGAAAAGCACTTTCCAGATGTCTTCGTGCATCGTGCCGAAGAGCTCTAGCAGCGTCTGGTGCTTGGCCGGATCGAATTCCCACAAATAGCAAGTTCGGCGTTGGCACAGAAGGATCCGGCGAATAAGCATAACCTGACCATGTTGACGAGTTTTATTCTCTTGGTTATCATGTTCTAGATGCACGTATGGAGCCCAGTTAGCTCGCTCGACGAGCCCCAGGTTAGGCCCTTCTCTTGCTAGGAGGTGAGCCGCATCCCAGCTCCAGATCGGAATTCGGGGGCCGTTGTCTAGTTGGTGTCACGTGGCTCGGTGATGTAGAACCACCCCGACTGCCACCCCTTCACCATCTCTACAAAGGAGCCTTCGGGCCATGTGACGTTGGGCATCTTGCCCACCATGGCACCTCCGCACTCTGCTTGTTGGCCTCTCACTACCTTTGGCTTTACATTGAAGGTCTTCAGCCATAAGCCGAATTGAGGTGGGATATGGAGAAAGGCGTCGCAAACGATTATGAATGCCGAGACGTTGAGGATAAAGTTGGGGGCTAGATCATGAAAATCCAGCCCGTAGCAAAACATCAGTCCATGGATAACGGGTGGAGAGGGAATCCCAGCCCACGGACGAAATGTGTGAGGAACACAACCCTCTCATCGGGTTCTGGGGTAGGGACGATCTGTCCCTCTGCTGGGAGATGGTGAACAATTTCTTTGGCTAGGTATGCGACCTCTCAGAGTTCCTTGATGTCTTTCTTCTTAACAGAGGAAGCCATCCACTTGCCACCAGCTCCGGATCCGGACATGGTTTAGTACTTGCTCAAGATAGAGAAAATGAGAACTTGGGTGCTGGAGCTCAAGAGTGGAAGGGTAGAGGAAGAGAGAAGGCGTGGGAGAAGAAAGGGGAATCTTATCTCCTTATAAGGGCAGCAAATGTCGAATGCCTCCCCACTCGCCTTAAAATTCGCCTACTCCCGGGGGCTGTGTAAACGGCACGGTTGGGTTACCCATGCCCGTATTGATGAGAATCCCATAATAAGGAGACACGATCCCTGCTTTGACAGGACGTGCCAATGACAACCGCGTCTCAAAACGTGGAGCGGCAGGCAAAAAACAGTTAGAAATTATGACCGAGTGGACGTGATGTCATGTTGTAAAAGTTGTCAGTGGATTGGACTCGTGTATTATTATATTCTCTCCACGGTTGTGTGTGG
Organism: Triticum aestivum; assembly: GCF_018294505.1. Taxonomy (NCBI): domain Eukaryota; kingdom Viridiplantae; phylum Streptophyta; class Magnoliopsida; order Poales; family Poaceae; genus Triticum; species Triticum aestivum. The sequence goes on along the minus strand of NC_057797.1, from coordinate 473,579,783 downwards.
TGTGTGTTACAGGTCCGGACATGATCAATTCGCCCGAAGACAATTTTGGAGTTCGGAAGGAGGAACCCGCCTTGCAATGCTGAAGACAGCACTACGCGCCAGATACCTTGTCATTGAAGCCAGGTTCAGGGGCTACTGAGGGAGTCCTGGATTAAGGGGTCCTCGGGCGTCAGGCCTATTAGCCATGGGCCGGACTAATGGGCTGTGAAGATATGAAGACCGAAGACTGCACCCGTGTCCGGATGGGACTCTGCTTGGCGTGGAAGGCAAGATTGGCGACCAAATATGTAGATTCTTTTCTTTGTAACCGACCTTATGTAACCCTAGATCCTCCCAGTGTCTATATAAACCAGAGGACTTAGTCCGGATAGGGGATATACTCAATACCGTAGTCATACAGGCTAGACTACTAGGGTTTAGCCATTACGATCTTGTGGTAGATCAACTCTTCTAATACTCATATTCATCAAGATCAATCAAGCAGGAAGAAGGGTATTACCTCCATAGAGAGGGCCCGAACCTGGGTAAACATCGTGTCCCTTGTCTCGGGACCCCCTACCCGAGATGCGCCGGTTTTGACACCGACAGCGGGGCCACCTCGGGGAAACTTGAGGGCTGGTTTTACTTGTAGGATGTCTCATCCGGTGTGCCCTGAGAACGAGATATGTGCAGCTCCTATCGGGATTTGTCGGCACATTCGGGTGGTCTTGCTGGTCTTGTTTTAGCATTGTCGAAATGTCTTGTAACCGGGAGTCCGAGTCTGAGTGGTTGTTCCGGGAGAAGGAATATCCTTATTTGATCGTGAGAGCTTCTGATGGGCTAAGTTGGGACACCCCTGTAGGGTATAAACTTTCGGGAGCCGTGCCCACAGTTATGTGGCAGATGGGAATTTATTAATATCCGGTTGTAGAGAACTTGACACTTGACTTAATTAAAATGAACCAACCACGTGTGTCGCCGTGATTGTCTCTTTTCGGCGGAGTCTGGGAAGTGAACACAGTATTGTGTTATTCTTGAACATAAGTAGTTTCAGGATCACTTCTTGATCACTTCTAGCTTCACGAACATTGCGTAGCTTCTCATCTTACTCTCATTTGCATATGTTAGCCACCATATTTGCTTAGCGCTCGATGCAACTACACCTCATAACCTTATCCTAGCCATAAGCTTAAATAGTCTTGGTCTCGCAGGTGTGAGATTGCTGAGTCCTCGTGACTCACAGATACTTCCAAACAGTTTCAGGTGCGGATGATACCAGTGCAAGTGACGCAACCAAGCTCAAGTGGCAGCTCGACGAAGATGTTGGTCGTTGTTATGTGTTTCCGGATGATCAGTAGTTGTCAGGACCCCGACTCAATGCCACATCGATCTAGCATGTAACACCTCATATCACTTTGCGGCCTCACGCACGGTATTCCCACGGGTGTCGCCTTACCTTTACCTGGGACCGTTTGCGCCTGTTGGCACACGTATATGACAGTGTCGCTAGCATCCATATGATAAGGAGCCCGGGCTGACATGGCTAGTCGTAAACCCAAAGTGGCACAAACTTACAGGGACAGGCATCCGTGACCCAGCATCGAACGTGTCGGTCATCAGCGAGTGAATCCAGGCTGTAGCACTGGGCTAGCAGGACTCCGGTGAACCGGGCTATAGCGGGCTAACAGGACTCCGGTATTCATCGCGTGACATTTCCCCGAAGGGACAGACACGGGAACGAAGAAGGACACATGCCGACCAGCCTAAGTGTTTCGGAGCAGTAGCAAGCTACCATGGCTCGGTGGAAACACTAGGAGACATTTCCCGGTAAGAGAGGCTACTAAAGATAAACAACTAGATAGTCAGATCCCACACATACCAAGCATTTCAATAACATACACACAATATGCTCGATATGTGCAATACAACATGGCATCACAAAATGACTCTACGACTCAAGTAGTTATTCAATAGGCTCCGAGGAGCGAGATATTACAAACAGGGGTCTCATGACCCAACATTCAGAGCATACAAATCAAAACACAAGCGGAAGCTATCATGTCTGAGTATAGACATCTATAAATGAAAAAGGCTGAGAAGCCTGACTATCTACCAGATCCTGCCGAGGGCACAAGATCGTAGCTGAGGTAACAAGCTAAACGTCGAAGTCCACGCGGAACTACTAGCGAGACCGAAGTCTCTCTGCAAAAACATAAATTAAGCAACGTGAGTACAAATGTACCCAGCAAGACTTACATCAGAACTAACTACATATGCATCATTATCAACAAAGGGGATGGTGGGGTTTAACTGCAGCAAGCCAGCTTTGACTCGGTGGCTATCCTGAACTACGACTACAAGTAACTCTTTTGAGGTGGCGCACACGAGTCCACATATTCACCATATCAATACACCACTATGGATCTGCTCCCGTCTCCCTGCGAGAACGCCAACCATAGCACTCACGCTTATCTTGCGTATTTTAGAGTATCCACTTTCACTTGTCTATGAACTGATATAAGCAACCCAGAAGTCCTTTACCACGGACACGGCTATTCGAATAGATGATGTTAACCCTGCAGGGGTGTACTTCTTCATACATGTTTCCACCACTTAGCGTCTGCACACGACATGTGCTCGGCAGACTTCAAGTGAAAGCCGACGTGGGTGTAGACCACGACCTACCTAAACACTCAAGTCTCTAGTCCAGGTTTATCGCCTATTCGGGTTCCATCCATGAGGAGATCCGGCCGGAGTTTCGCTCACAGCCCCAAACGATGTGAACAGGGTTCCCGAGATACCAAACGGGCATCCGGTACACCGTGCCACGTACCTACCGCATCACAGCCCACCCCTACGGTCAGCGCTGTCCACGGCCTCCAGTAAGCTACAAACACCAGAAACTACTTGCAACTCCTGGACAGAGTACTAGGGTGAATAAGAAGTCGAGCGGGGTCATATTTCAGGGCCCAATGTATGGTAGTAGCTGAATCATGGATCACAAACACAGAACTCAGTTCCTGAGGACGGCTTCGATGAGACAACCCACCATGTACTCCTACATGGCCTCTCACCGACACCTTTTATCAAATCGTGTTCACACACTTAGCTCACACACAGTAGGACATGTTCACACGCCTCTGATTCATCCCCGATGAATCAGACCTGACTCAACTCTAAGCAGTAGCAGGCATGACAAACAAGCAAGAATGAGTAGGCACAATAGGGCTCAAACAACTCCTACTCATGCTAGTGGGTTTCATCTATTTACTGTGGCAATGACAGGTCATGCAAAGGATAAAGGGGTTCAGCTACCGCAGCAAGTAACAGATGAATCATTGTTGTCCTAATGCAGTAAAAGAGAGCAGGAGCGAGAGAGTGGGATTGTATCGGAATGAACAAGGGGGTTTTGCTTGCCTGGCACTTCTGAAGATAACATTGAGTCTTCATCAGTGTCAACGATCACATCGCCGGTACACGTCCATCGAGAGGGGACAATTACCGACAAACAAGGAAGAACACAATCAATGCAATGCGACAATATGATGCATGAATGTGACATGGCAATATGATGTGATTTGAGCTAATGCAACTAGCAACAGATTAAATGAAGTTGGTTTGAATACAAGATTCAAATTCAAACTCCATATGTGATTATTCAAATGCCATTTAATTGATTTGTGCTAAACAGCAGCTAGAAGTTGTTCTAACATGCATGAAAATGGTACAGATGGATTCCTTGAATTTTTCTGATAGTTTTTCATATATAAATTATTTAATTTGGAGTTACGGTTAATTTTCTATGATTTATTGAAGTTTATACAATTTTCTGAAATTTCCTGAATAATAATAAATCCAGAAAATACTTATTGCGTTAGCATTGCGTCACTATGACGTCAGCAGGTCAACAGACGCTGCTGCTGGTCAAACCTGACCAGTGGGGTCCACTGGTCAGTGACTGGGGCTGGTTAGTGCCGCTGACGGGTGGGCCCAGTCAACGGCCACGTCAGCACGGTCAAACTGACGCGTGGGGCCACTGCAATTAGACTAAACTAAACAGAAAAATATACTAATCCTAATTAGGCGCAGGGGCCCACATGGCAGTGGCTCATAGGGTGATTAGCCCCTAACTAAGTGGCCACATCGGCCCGCCGGAGTTTGGCCGGCGGTGACCACAGAGCACGGCGGGGGCACGCCGGACTTGCGCTAGGGGCATCGGATTCGCACGCTGAGGGCACCGGGGCGTAGCCCGGGCTCTCCCGCATCTGATGGGGTAGGTGGGAGGCTGCGGGGACGCCGGGGCTCGTCGGAACGGAGCTCGCGGCGGCGCCGGAGTTCGGGTGGTAACGGGTTAGCTGCTGCGACATGCAAACGAGAGGGGGCTTGCGCTAGGAATGCTCTAAGGAACACTGCGAACGCGTTAGGCTCGCCGGGGTGACCAAATGGTCACCGGAGCTATGTCGACGACGAGCTCGGGCGGCGGCGTGCTATGGGCATCTATGAAATGGCGGCTACGGCGAGCGGCAAGCCACGGGGTTAGGGGCAAAACGTACAGGAGCTCACGGTGGTTCGGATGAGGTAGATGACGAGCTCGGGGAGGCGGAGACGACGGCGAATCGGCGGTGAAGATCCTCGGCGGCCGGCGATGGGGAAGACAGCATGGGCGGCGATGCAGGGCTACCGGAGGGCCGTGGATCGGTGGGGAGGAAGAGGGGGTCGAGGCGGAGCCTTTGAGCGCATCGGCGAGGCTAGGGGGTGGCGGTGGCCATGAGGGAGCTCGTCGGTGGCGGCGGCTCCGTTCGGGCGAGTGAGAGAGAGAGGAAGCAGAGGAGGGGGGGGAGAGTTCTGGAGAGTGAGGGAGTTCCAGGGGGGTGGCGTGGCACGCATGGAGGCGTCCGGGGTGTCGAGGTGGAGCGGCAAGCAGGAGGTGGCCGGGGCGTGCGCCGGCGTGCGTCGGCCACGCGCCTGTGCCTACTGGCGCGAGGAGGAAGGCGACAGGGGGAGAGTGGAGATGGGCTGGGCCGTGCTGGGCCAGGTAAGTGGGCGCCAGGTAAGTTAGGTAGGTGGCCTGGTGGCCTTCTCCCCCTTTCTTTTATTTCCTCTTTTCTATTTCTATTTTCTGTAGTTTGTTTTGATTTAGTTTTAGACACTAAATCATTTTTTATAAATCCTGAGAATAATTGTGGACATTAACTGAATTATTACAGAGGTCCTCAACTATTTTCAGAATTGTTGGAGCATTTAAAAATATTAACAGTATTTAAATGCCCCAATCCAAATACAATATGGTTTAATCAAAAATCCAAAAATGTCTTGGAAAAATATCCATCATCTCTGGATATGGTTTTCACCCTTTTCCAGTAATCATGAACATTTTTGCAAACCAATTTGGGTTCTTTGAAAATATTTTGAAGTTGAACCTATTTGCAATGCTTTGGTGCTAGGGCTTGGTCATCCCCATTTCAAATTTCATAAAATTTAAACATGTTGCATGGATGCTAAAGCAAAAACAAACAAGGGCTGATCTGGGGCTATGACAGCTCACCCCCACTAAACAAAAATCTCGTCCCGAGATTCAAGCATAGGGTAAGGTGAAGGGGGAACGCAAACTAGTACAATCTTCACGATCCAGTTGCACTTCAAATGGACATTGATTCGTCCACCATCATTGTCTCGAAGTCTTGCTCTGAGAACTCCAGCTATCATGACAACGAGAGGAAGGAAAGACCCTAAAAGAATCATTCTTCTCGAAGGTCGAACAACTCAGGATCAACTCACGAAAGGAAACATAGCAACATCTCCCGAGCTGAGACACGAAGCACACATCCATAGGAATGGAGTGAAGCAGATGATGAAGGTTCACTAGGTAGACAACAATTTCACGCTTAAGAAGGTGGTAATCGGTTGTCAGCGCATCGAGGAGTTGAGTTTCCATGATACCATAACGATGCACCTTAGGGAAGGTGACTCGTAGAAATATCCCCTTAAGTGGCAAAAAGAATTACCTTTGATTCAAAGATCATTGAAACTCTTTAAACCAGCCTAAGGCAATTCTCGAGCGATCGTTTGGAGGGGGGTCGGTAGAATGGCATACTCGGACTTGGATGATGTGGATTACCTTGTTGAAGACAACACAATGGATGATTTTTGCTTATCACCGGAAATGGAAGAGACCCATGGTAGAATGGCACATTGGCGGTGCAAGCTGGGAACAAAATGCAAATGCTGGGAATGATTCTGGTAGCTGGGGAAGAACCCAACAATAGAGAGTGGATTCACTGTTTGAAAAGGTCATAGCATTGCCGAGGAAACTGAGAGGAATCCGAGTTAGTGCCGATGATAACACGTAGCGCTTGTGCGTGCTCTCAAGAACTTGAGCATTTCCACAATCATCAAGGTTTTACCAACATCCGTGTCAAGGATCCTGGCAACACAACTTGCTACCATGATGAATGATGATGGATGATGCAGATGCAAAGGAAGATAACACTTTCTCAGATTTCACCCTAGCAATGCCAAGGAAAGAAAATCTGGATGATCGACCGAGAGACATTTAGCACTCCGCTTCTAATGTTCTCCTTGATGTGCTAGTGTATCCCATTCATAGATATGGTTTGATAACTAGAACATCAAGTAAAAGGTCGGACTTCGGGAGCAATAGAATCCATAAGGAACAGTTACGGAGGTAAATCCTACGAAATCCTTATGGGGAGGTGGCCAACTTCTTCAATCAAGATACTACAATAATAGGTCTTTCGGCTGGGTGGTGCTGGCCACGACATCCACTTTACCAGTTATCGAGGAACCAATATTATAGTTCTTGGGGAAATGTTCCAACCATCATATCTGCCTGAAATTCAGATCTGGTTGGTGTCAGGATATTCCAGACTCATCGAGTCTAGGAAGAAAAATGAAAGTTTGCAACACAAATCGACGAGATGACGTTGCGGGATTCTCGGGAGATGAACTACGATAGCAAGCTCCAAAACATGAGCTGGTTCTGCTACAAACATGTGAACACGTTGTCCCAGACAAGCATGCCCACATGGTAGTCTTACAATAAAACACTACCGAGTTCTGGTTGGGAACCATCAGCGAGGATATCGAAGTTCTTTCATAAGTCCGGATTAGCTCTTATGAAGATACTCCTTCTCCTTGAACAAATCAGTCAGTGGCTTGGTGTGCTAGGATACACATATGGAATGAAGGTTGCAAGTCTCCAGACCACAGAATACTTCGCACGTGTGCATGACTGACTTGCGATGATTCTAGAGGAAGCAACATTGACTTTCTCGAGTCCACGACGGCAACTTGCATCAAATGCACATGAACTAGAGGAAGTCACTTCTTACATCCGAACATATGCTTCATGAGCTAGCATGAACAAATGCTTTCAAAAGTTTCCAACACTAGCTTAATGTTCAGCAAAATTATGGAGAAGACAAGGATGTTGTCAATGGGCACAACAACAATTCATCTAGGTTTCCTTTTAAAAGGAATTCCATAGTTAAGTGAACAAGTGATAGCATTGGTCAGACCCAAAAGATATAATGGTGTATGCTCGAGGGATCAACCACGAGTAAGACAACATTACGAATATCGTTGGTTCTGGTCTGATTGGATGATAGCCCATACTCCAATCAAAGGTTGGATAAAAATGATAGGTCCATTAACTGATCACGAGGTTCAGTCGATGAAAATATCAACTTTCTTCAACACATACAAGACATCCCTTATAATGAACTATATCGGACAAGCTTCTATCTTCCAACTCTCCAAGTTGATGCATAGCTTAACCAACTAGCTCAGGGGTATCCAACACGGATTCTTGGAGAAAGGGTGGTTTACAGGATAAACCAACTTGATCACGAGCTCAACATAACAGTCAGGTGACAACCTGGTGATACTTTCGAGAAGATATCCGGAAAATCACGAACCACCGATATGTTACTAAGATCGAGGACAATCCTGCTTTTCAGGGCAAGACGATATGATCAATAGGGCAAGGATTTGAAATAATCCTAACTCATCGATCGAGGAGTGAACCAGGAGAATGGACTAGGTAGCACGATCAATCTTAGAATGATGATTCACTAACCAACATGCTAAGAATGAAATTATTGTCCTTTAACTACCAAACAACGGAGTTGCTAGCAGTATTGATTTCACACATCACGACTCACTTGTCGACATTCCGGTTGCATCAACACGAAGACCGAGGAATGAGTAATGATGGTGAGAAGTATCACTGTGTCAAGAGTTCATAGGATGGTGTGCAATTCCCATGACATTCTTGATATAAAGATGGTAATACTCCAAGGTAGAACAGAGCAAAAGCTGGATTGGCATTTTGATCTGCGGAGTACAATTGTTTTGACCCAATCCTAGATATGGATGAGGTACTGGAGTTTGTTTCTTCTAGTCATTCCGGAATAGAATGGCTTGACGGACCACAAGAGTAATAGGTATCGATGAACGATTGCACGCATACTCTTGACTATCAATTGATAAACGAGGGTCAGAAGACAACTAAAGAGGGACAACTAAAAGGAACATATAACTTTCTGAGTTGTGGATGCATAGATTAGTATGTCGAACCAAGTTCAACATAATTCTTCCGGATAACCCATGCAGAAAGGTTGAGCTGGCAGAGTCACAATATAGCATGGAGAACTCATCGAGAATAATCCTGTTGTGATATTTCAGTTCAACGAGGAACTTCTGCCATAAGTAGTTCATGGTATTTGGAAGAAGAAGATACCACGGACTTCAAGGACTATCACAAAGGTTACTAATATCCTAAAGGCACTAGCAATTACTATCAACATGAAGTAGGTAGAGTGAATCTCGGGTTCAAGAACCCAGGAACAGAATACCTATTACTAAGTAGCATCACGGGATGCTTTCGAGAATGATGGCCAGAATCATCACACTGGGAACACAAATCATGGCTAAATTACTAGATGATCCCCTAAGACACCTAGGGTCATAATAATATCTCCAACATATATGTCAAGGTAACAGAGTACCTCAACTCACTGATTAGTGTGGTTAATCTGGCCCAAAGGAACATTGAAACGGGAGGAAGGAATTTGCAAGTGCATCAGACTGTTTAGAGACCTGAGATGACCCGGACAGCATAACGGCTGTAAATGCTCAAAAAGATTTGAAACATGCTACAAAAATGGTGGCATAGCCACTCAGAGGCACAATATCAAGGTTTGGAGATCAACAGTTAACATACAGAAGTAGTAGGAACTGAACTCAAGCTTAAATCCAACAATCTTATAAGTCTACGGATTAGTAACACGTGATCCTGATAGAAAGAAGAGATAGCCTAGTTCTTAATCCCCGTAGGAAAGATAAGATGACTCAGATCAGAAGGGCATAAAGTATAAGAAGTAAAAAAGAGCCTTACGTTCCATCCCACAATCAATTCCCTTATATAACTAAAGAATTTCTAGACTCAACTTCGACCAGTTTGGCTTGGTAATCCTACAGGCAGTCAGGCTCTGATACCAACGCTGTCAGGACCCCGACTCAATGCCACATCGATCTAGCATGTAACACCTCATATCACTTTGCGGCCTCACGCACGGTATTCCCACGGGTGTCGCCTTACCTTTACCCGGGACCGTTTGCGCCTGTTGGCACACGTATATGACAGTGTCGCTAGCATCCATATGATAAGGAGCCCGGGCTGACATGGCTAGTCGTAAACCCAAAGTGGCACAAACTTACAGGGACAGGCATCCGTGACCCAGCATCGAATGTGTCGGTCATCAGCGAGTGAATCCAGGCTGTAGCACTGGGCTAGCAGGACTCCGGTGAACCGGGCTATAGCGGGCTAACAGGACTCCGGTATTCATCGCGTGACATTTCCCCGAAGGGACAGACACGGGAACGAAGAAGGACACATGTCGGCCAGCCTAAGTGTTTCGGAGCAGTAGCAAGCTACCATGGCTCGGTGGAAACACTAGGAGACATTTCCCGGTAAGAGATGCTACTAAAGATAAACAACTAGATAGTCAGATCCCACACATACCAAGCATTTCAATAACATACACACAATATGCTCGATATGTGCAATACAACATGGCATCACAAAATGACTCTACGACTCAAGTAGTTATTCAATAGGCTCCGAGGAGCGAGATATTACAAACAGGGGTCTCATGACCCAACATTCAGAGCATACAAATCAAAACACAAGCGGAAGCTATCATGTCTGAGTATAGACATCTATAAATGAAAAAGGCTGAGAAGCCTGACTATCTACCAGATCCTGCCGAGGGCACAAGATCGTAGCTGAGGTAACAAGCTAAACGTCGAAGTCCACGCGGAACTACTAGCGAGACCGAAGTCTCTCTGCAAAAACATAAATTAAGCAACGTGAGTACAAATGTACCCAGCAAGACTTACATCAGAACTAACTACATATGCATCATTATCAACAAAGGGGATGGTGGGGTTTAACTGCAGCAAGCCAGCTTTGACTCGGTGGCTATCCTGAACTACGACTACAAGTAACTCTTTTGAGGTGGCGCACACGAGTCCACATATTCACCATATCAATACACCACTATGGATCCGCTCCCGTCTCCCTGCGAGAACGCCAACCATAGCACTCACGCTTATCTTGCGTATTTTAGAGTATCCACTTTCACTTGTCTATGAACTGATATAAGCAACCCAGAAGTCCTTTACCGCGGACACGGCTATTCGAATAGATGATGTTAACCCTGCAGGGGTGTACTTCTTCATACATGTTTCCACCACTTAGCGTCTGCACACGACATGTGCTCGGCAGACTTCAAGTGAAAGCCGACGTGGGTGTAGACCACGACCTACCTAAACACTCAAGTCTCTAGTCCAGGTTTATCGCCTATTCGGGTTCCATCCATGAGGAGATCCGGCCGGAGTTTCGCTCACAGCCCCAAACGATGTGAACAGGGTTCCCGAGATACCAAACGGGCATCCGGTACACCGTGCCACGTACCTACCGCATCACAGCCCACCCCTACGGTCAGCGCTGTCCACGGCCTCCAGTAAGCTACAAACACCAGAAACTACTTGCAACTCCTGGACAGAGGACTAGGGTGAATAAGAAGTCGAGCGGGGTCATATTTCAGGGCCCAATGTATGGTAGTAGCTGAATCATGGATCACAAACACAGAACTCAGTTCCTGAGGACGGCTTCAATGAGACAACCCACCATGTACTCCTACATGGCCTCTCACCGACACCTTTTACCAAATCGTGTTCACACACTTAGCTCACACACAGTAGGACATGTTCACACGCCTCTGATTCATCCCCGATGAATCAGACCTGACTCAACTCTAAGCAGTAGCAGGCATGACAAACAAGCAAGAATGAGTAGGCACAACAGGGCTCAAACAACTCCTACTCATGCTAGTGGGTTTCATCTATTTACTGTGGCAATGACAGGTCATGCAAAGGATAAAGGGGTTCAGCTAACGCAGCAAGTAACAGATGAATCGTTGTTGTCCTAATGCAGTAAAAGAGAGCAGGAGCGAGAGAGTGGGATTGTATCGGAATGAACAAGGGGGTTTTGCTTGCCTGGCACTTCTGAAGATAACATTGAGTCTTCATCAGTGTCAACGATCACATCGCCGGTACACGTCTATCAAGAGGGGACAATTACCGACAAACAAGGAAGAACACAATCAATGCAATGCGACAATATGATGCATGAATGTGACATGGCAATATGATGTGATTTGAGCTAATGCAACTAGCAACAGATTAAATGAAGTTGGTTTGAATACAAGATTCAAATTCAAACTCCATATGTGATTATTCAAATGCCATTTAATTGATTTGTGCTAAACAGCAGCTAGAAGTTGTTCTAACATGCATGAAAATGGTACAGATGGATTCCTTGAATTTTTCTGATAGTTTTTCATATATAAATTATTTAATTTGGAGTTACGGTTAATTTTCTATGATTTATTGAAGTTTATACAATTTTCTGAAATTTCTTGAATAATAATAAATCCAGAAAATACTTATTGCGTTAGCATTGCGTCACTATGACGTCAGCAGGTCAACAGACGCTGCTGCTGGTCAAACCTGACCAGTGGGGTCCACTGGTCAGTGACTGGGGCTGGTTAGTGCCGCTGACGGGTGGGCCCAGTCAACGGCCACGTCAGCACGGTCAAACTGACGCGTGGGGCCACTGCAATTAGACTAAACTAAATAGAAAAATATACTAATCCTAATTAGGCGCAGGGGCCCACATGGCAGTGGCTGATAGGGTGATTAGCCCCTAACTAAGTGGCCACATCGGCCCGCCGGAGTTTGGCTGGCGGTGACCATAGAGCACGGCGGGGGCACGCCGGACTTGCGCTAGGGGCATCGGATTCGCACGCTGAGGGCACCGGGGCGTAGCCCGGGCTCTCCCGCATCTGATGGGGTAGGTGGGAGGCTGCGGGGACGCCGGGGCTCGTCGGAACGGAGCTCGCGGCGGCGCCGGAGTTCGGGTGGTAACGGGTTAGCTGCTGCGGCATGCAAACGAGAGGGGGCTTGCGCTAGGAATGCTCTACGGAATGCTGCGAACGCGTTAGGCTCGCCGGGGTGACCAAATGGTCACCGGAGCTACGTCGATGACGAGCTCGGGCGACGGCGTGCTACGGGCATCTATGAAATGGCGGCTACGGCGAGCGGCAAGCCACGGGGTTAGGGGCAAAACGTACAGGAGCTCACAGTGGTTCGGATGAGGTAGATGACGAGCTCGGGGAGGCGGAGACGACGGCGAATCGGCGGTGAAGATCCTCGGCGGCCGGCGATGGGGAAGACAGCATGGGCGGCGATGCAGGGCTACCGGAGGGCCGTGGATCGGTGGGGAGGAAGAGGGGGTCGAGGCGGAGCCTTTGAGCGCATCGGCGAGGCTAGGGGGTGGAGGTGGCCGCGAGGGAGCTCGTCGGTGGCGGCGGCTCCGTTCGGGCGAGTGAGAGAGAGAGGAAGCAGAGGAGGGGGGGGAGAGTTCTGGAGAGTGAGGGAGTTCCAGGGGGGTGGCGTGGCACGCATGGAGGCGTCCGGGGTGTCGAGGTGGAGCGGCAAGCAGGAGGTGGCCGGGGCGTGCGCCGGCGTGCGTCGGCCACGCGCCTGTGCCTACTGGCGCGAGGAGGAAGGCGACAGGGGGAGAGTGGAGATGGGCTGGGCCGTGCTGGGCCAGGTAAGTGGGCGCCAGGTAAGTTAGGTAGGTGGCCTGGTGGCCTTCTCCCCCTTTCTTTTATTTCCTCTTTTCTATTTCTATTTTCTGTAGTTTGTTTTGATTTAGTTTTAGACACTAAATCATTTTTTATAAATCCTGAGAATAATTGTGGACATTAACTGAATTATTACAGAGGCCCTCAACTATTTTCAGAATTGTTGGAGCATTTAAAAATATTAACAGTATTTAAATGCCCCAATCCAAATACAATATGGTTTAATCAAAAATCCAAAAATGTCTTGGAAAAATATCCATCATCTCTGGATATGGTTTTCACCCTTTTCCAGTAATCATGAACATTTTTGCAAACCAATTTGGGTTCTTTGAAAATATTTTGAAGTTGAACCTATTTGCAATGCTTTGGTGCTAGGGCTTGGTCATCCCCATTTCAAATTTCATAAAATTTAAACATGTTGCATGGATGCTAAAGCAAAAACAAACAAGGGCTGATCTGGGGCTGTGACAGTAGTGCAGCCCAGTAGGGACGATCGGGGATCTAGCATTTCGGGTTGTCTTCCTTTATTTTGGTTCCATGGTCGGACCTTGATTGTACTCTAGATGATGTATGTTTAACTTGTTATTTGTGTGAAGTGGCGATTGTAAGCCAACTCTTTATCCCTTTCTTATTCAGTACATGGGATTGTGCTAAGATTACCCCTCTTGCGACAAAACCACCATGTGGTTATGCATCTAAGTCGTGCCTTGACATGTGGGAGATATAGCCGCATCGTGGGTGTTACAAGTTGGTATTAGAGCCATCCCCGACTTAGGAGCCCCCTGCTTGATCGAATCGCTGACGTTGTTGAGTCTAGACAAAAATGTTTTGAGTCTTAGGAATATATATATATCGGAGAGCAGGATTCTTTTTACTCCTCAGATCCTTTGTCGCTCTAGTGAGGCCTCCTGTCGTAGAAGTTTTGACTTTCCTGTCCTCAAATTTCACGATTTTTTTAGGATCACGTGGGTATCTTGGAATCGTTCTGATATTCTTGTGACGAGAACATTGTTCTTGGTGCCTCCTGACATTTAGGGGTTGTGGAAGTGTCCCGGGGAGTTGAGCTCCGAGGTGTTGTCGTCACAATTTTATCATTGCAGTTATGGAATACCTGAGTTCGCCGACATTGAAAATCTCTTTTATGCATTTGTTGGTGAGATAACCTGCCACCCAGTAATGGGGTGGTAGTTCGGGAGCATTTCCATAACTCGTATAATGGATGCTTTTCGAAGGTTGAGGTACATGATTTCCGGAGTTTTCTTGGTTATGTGTTGACGGATGGATACAATTGGAGCGTAGGGCTTGTTAGTTGTGTGATATATATTGTTCCTCCCTGTATCCCCAACACCAGATTGCATAACTAGAAAGTTTCGGGAGTTAATAGGTGGGAATTCAAGTAGCTCCTAGAATATCTTTCCGACAAATGCATGATATCGGATTGGGTAAATCTCTATCATATGTGTTTGTTCTGGCTTATTTCCTAAGTCAATCCTTTGCTTTGTTTTGTGTTGTGGTATTCAAGTTGCTTCTATGTCAAATGTGGATTCCATACCTTTTCTAAACAGTGTTCATTTCATCTGTCCCAAGCTGTCTTTTCCCCTTGCCCTCCCACCCTTTTCCTTCAAGGAATCAGATGTCTTAATCAAGTATCCATTTTATTCATGTGAAGTCTCTTCATTTTTTTCAATCAATGTTCTTACCCGGTGGTTCTCATGAAGATGCTCTACAGGTTTATCATTCTTTGTTCTCTTTTCTTCTCAAGTGGGTTCTATTCAATATTTGTTAATCATATCCTTTTCCTCGCTCCAAATGCTTTCCCATGCCGGTGCACCCCCGGATCATTCATCTCTCGCTATTCATTTGTTCCGGAGTGCTGAAGATATCTCGAAGATTTGTGTTTCCGCTATGCATTCGTTCAAGCTCTTTCGAGGATGTTATCTCTTTTGAGCCATTTAATTCAACTGGCGCAATCTCTCTTTCAAATCGTTCAACGGTGTATCTTTGAGTGGGCCCTAACCCACAGGTCTTTTCCGAGGATCTTACTTGGCTCTTCTAATTTATACGTAGTGATTCCCAAATTCTTTTCAAAATTTTGATGTATGAATGATTTATCATCAGTCAAATGTCTTTCTCCAAGATCTTTCAAATTCTTTTCATCGTTGATTCAACCTTTCTAATTTTTCATTTCGGAGTGCCTCAACAATTCATGGTGGTGTTTCTCGTCGTCATTCTTGGATTTGAAGACCGAAGAAGATTTTTCTCTCAATCTTGTCTATTCTCTCAAAGATTCATGGTTCTAGCTTTATACCATCCTCTCATAATTGTTTTCGATTGTGAGAATTCTTTTCACCCATCCGGAGCATTTCAAGAGTCCTTTCAGTTTGATTCTCCAGATCCCATCTTCTCAGAATTATTCATTCCAGCTTTCATCTCTCGCTCTACAAATCTTATCGGTGCATCATTCAAGTATTCTCTAATAAGCTCGTGATTTATTCGCTCACATGTATCTAAATCCCCTCAAGTATCTTCATTCGTTTTCCAATTCTTCCCGGTGAATTGTGCTTTTGCCACTTTTATTTTCAATTCTTACGGTGGTTCGTTCAAGATTCCTCTTCCTTTGTTACCGTATCAATTCATTCGTTCTTCCCAAATCCTACAGGTGGTTCGTGGAAGACCTTCCCAAGTTGAGCACTATCTCTCTTCAATCCTTTTTCAACGAGAATAAGTAGTATGGCAAATCCGTTGCTTGCCATCAATTTAAATTGGTGAAGGATGCGCATAACGTAATTCTTATTATTGTTTCATCCAAGTGATCTAGTTTCTTCTTTCCAGAGTTGTTCATCATGTCACATTTCTCGGTTCAAGATGCTTCATCTTTTCTTTTCCGAAGTTCCAAGTTTTCCGCATTCTCTTGTCGCGAAGCTCCATCTAAATCATTGCAAGGCTTCATCTTGTTCTTTTCAACTTCCTTTCGTTTGATCATTCTTTTATTACCGGAGTCCTCACGAAGACTCAACATGGTGGTTCGCCAAGGATTCCTTTCATTCTTCAATTGGTCTTCAAGATTTCTCTCGAAGCTAAGATCAACATCTAGGTAGTATGGATCAGGATGGAAGACAGTATGAAGCCAAACAGTAAACAATCTTCACTTAGTGAAGTCAATCAGATCATACAGGCAAGCAATGACTTCATGAAGACAAACTGTAAAGTAAAGGGAAGTGAAGGATAGAACTAGTTGCTTGGTGCAGACAAGGATTTGGCAGACCAGTTCTAGTTGCTGTGACAACTGTACGTCTGGTTAGGGATGCTGTGATTTAACTCAGAAGACCATGTCTTCACCTTATTCCCCTTGAGCTAAGGACACCCATTCCTCGCCCAATATCTCAGGTAAGTCTTCAAGGTAGACTTACAAACCTTCACAGACTTCGTTCACCGGCGGTCCACAATGACTCTTGGATGCTCAGAACGCGATGCCTAACCGGCTGGAGGATTCATAATCCTCAAGTGTAACAAGTCTTCAGGTCACGCGGACAGAAAGACTTCAGTGATGCCTAACACTCTTTGGTTTAGGGCTTTGTACTCGCAAGGATCTCTCTCTCAAATGCTTTGAAGGTGGGTTGCTCTCAAACGGCAAAAGCCGTGCACTAACTCTGAGCAGCCACCAATTTATGGTGTAGGGGTGGGCTATTTATAGCCAGGAGGCAACCCGACCTAATTTGTCCGAAATGACCCTGGGTCACTAAGGAACCGACACGTGTCCAACTATCGGATTTCAAACACACGCGACAACTAGACTTGGGATACAAGTGAAGCTGACTCATCCGTCTCTGGATAAGATTTGCTCTCATTGTCTTCGCTCGAATACATAGGATTTGGTTGAGTGATACGTCTCCAATGTATCTATAATTTTTGATTCTTCCATGCTATTATATTATCTGTTTTGGATGTTTATGGGCTTTATCAAACACTTTTATATTATTTTTGGGACTAACCTATTAACCCAGAGCCTAGTGCGAGTTTCTGTTTTTTCCTTGTTTTAGAGTATCACAGAAAAGGAAAATCAAACGGAGTCCAATTGAACTGGAACTTCACGGAACTTATTTTTGGACCAGAAGAAGCCCACGGAGTATCGGACATGGACCATGAGAGTCCCAGGCTGCCCACGAGGGTGGGGGGTGCGCCCACCCCCCTGGGCGCGCCCCCTGCCTCGTGGACAGCCCGGAGATCCACCGACGTACTTCTTCCTCCTATATATACCCATATACCCTAAAAACTTCGGGGAGCACAATAGATCGGGAGTTCCGCCATCAGAAGCCTCCGTAGACACCGAAAACCAGGCTAGACCCGTTCCAGCACCCTTCTGGAGGGGGAATCCCTCTCTGGTGGCCATCTTCATCATCCCGGTGCTCTCCATGACGAGGAGGAGTAGTTCTCCCTCAGGGCTGAGGGTATGTACCAGTAGCTATGTTTTTGGGCTCTCTCTCTCGTGTTCTTGAGGTGGTACGATCTTGATGTATCGCGAGCTTTGCTATTATAGTTGGATCTTATGATGTTTCTCCCCCTCTACTCTCTTGTAATGGATTGAGTTTTCCCTTTGAAGTTATTTTATCGGATTGAGTCTTTAAGGATTTGAGAACACTTGATGTATGTCTTGCGTGGGATAACCGTGGTGACAATGGGTTATTCTATTGATTCACTTGATGTATGTTTTGGTGATCAACTTGCGGGTTCCGCCCATGAACCTATGCATAGGGGTTGGCACACGTTTTCGTCTGGACTCTCCGGTAGAAACTTTGGGGCACTCTTTGAAGTACTTTGTGTTGGTTTGAATAGATGAATCTGAGATCGTGTGATGCATATCGTATAATCATGCCCGCGGATACTTGAGGTGACATTGGAGTATCTAGTTGACATTAGGGTTTTGGTTGATTTGTGTCTTAACGTGTTATTCTAGTACGAACTCTATGATAGATCAATCAGAAAGGATAACTTTGAGGTGGTTTCGTACCCTACCATAATCTCTCTGTTTGTTCTCCGCTATTAGTAACTTTGGAGTGACTCTTTGTTGCATGTTGAGGGATAGTTATATGATCCAATTATGTTATTATTGTTGAGAGGACTTGCACTAGTAAAAGTATGAACCCTAGGCCTTGTTTCCTAGCATTGCAATACCGTTTGTGCTCACTTTTATCATTAGTTACCTTGCTGTTTTTATATTTTCAGATTACAAAAACCTATATCTACTATCCATATTGCACTTGTATCACCATCTCTTCGCCGAACTAGTGCACCTATACAATTTACCATTGTATTGGGTGTGTTGGGGACACAAGAGACTCTTTGTTATTTGGTTGCAGGGTTGCTTGAGATAGACCATCTTCATCCTACGCCTCCCACGGATTAATAAACCTTAGGTCATCCACTTGAGGGAAATTTGCTACTATCCTACAAACCTCTACACTTGGAGGCCCAACAACGTCTACAAGAAGAAGGTTGTGTAGTAGACATCAAGCTCTTTTCTAGCGCCGTTGCTGGGGAGGTTAGTGCTTGAAGGTATATCCTTAGATCTTGCAATCGAATCTTTTAGTTTCTTGTTTTATCACTAGTTTAGTTTATAAAAGAAAACTACAAAAAATGGAATTGAGTTTGCCTCATACACTTCATCTTTTTAATATCTTTCGTGAGTATGATGGAAAGGAAAATTGTGCCAAAGTGTTAGAAGAAGAATGCATTAAAATGGTTGGAACTAAATCTTTGAATGATGAGCATGATTTCAAGGTTGTTAGTATGAATTCTTTGAATATCCATGATGCTAATGATATGCAAAGCCACAAGCTTGGGGATGCTACGTTTGACGAAGATGATATTTTTAGTCCCCCATGTTTTGATGTGCAAATTTATTATGATGAGAACAAAGTTGCTATCTATGATGATTATTGTGATGACTTGTATGCTATAAAGAATAATGATATCCATGAAACTTGTCATCATGATTTTAACTTTCCATTGGATTATGCCTCACATGATAGTTATTTTGTTGACTTTGCTCCCACTACTATTCATGAGAAGAAATTTGCTTATGTGGAGAGTAATAAAAATTCTATGCTTGTAGATCATGAAAATAATGCTTTATGTGATGGTTATATTGTTGAATTCATTCATGATGCTACTGAAAATTATTATGAGGGAGGAATATATGCTTGTAGGAATTGCAATAATATCAAGTTTCCTCTCTGTGTGCTTAAAGTTTTGAAGTTATGCTTGTTTTGCCTCCCTATGCTAGTTGAGTATTGCTCCCATAAATTGTTTGCTCACAAAATCCCTATGCATAGGAAGTGGGTTAGACTTAAATGTGCTAGTCATATTCTTCATGATGCTCTCTTTATGTTACAATTCTTATCCTTTATGTGAGCATCATTGAAATCATCATGCCTAGATAGGGGCGTTAAACGATAGCGCTTGTTGGGAGGCAACCTAATTTTATTTTTGTTCCTTGCTTTTTGTTCCTGTTTAGTAATAAATATTTCATCTAGCCTCTTTTATGGTTGTGTTTTTTGTGTTTAATTAGTGTTTGTGCCAACTAGAACCTTTGGGAAGACTTGGGGAAAGTCTTTGCGGTCATGCTGTAAAAAATAGAAACTTTAGTGCTCACAAGAATTGCTGCCAGTTTTTATTGGAGAGTGATATTTAGTTAATTCTTTTTGCATATGATTAATAGATAAATTCCTCACGTACAGCAATTTATTTCAGAATTGTATGATTTCCAGAAGTATACGTTTGATTCAGATTACTACAGACTGTTCTGTTTTTGACAGATTCTATTTTCACCGTGTTGTTTGCTTATTTTGATGAATCTATGAGTAGTATCAGAGGGTATGAACTATAGAGAAGTTGGAATACAGTATATATTACACCAATATGGATTTAGAATGTGTTCATCACAGTACCTTATGATGGTGATTTGCTTTCTTATACTAACGGAGCTTACGAGTTTTCTGTTAAGTTTTGTGTTGTGAAGTTTTCAAGTTTTGGGTAAAGATTTGATGGATTATGGAATAAGGAGTTGAAAGAGCCTAAGCTTGGGGATGCCCAAGGCACCCCAAGGTAATATTCAAGGACAACCAAGAGCCTAAGCTTGGGGATGCCCCGGAAGGCATCCCCTCTTTCGTCTTCGTTCATCGGTAACTTTACTTGGAGCTATATTTTTATTCACCACATGATATGTGTTTTGCTTGGAGCGTCAATTTATTTTGTTAGTATTTGCTTCCTGTTATTTAGAACAATGTTTTTGTTGGAAATATGCCCTAGAGGCAATAATAAAATGGTTATTATTGTATTTCCTTGTTCATGATAATTGTCTATTGTACATGCTATAATTGTATTAACTGGAAACCGTAATACATGTGTGAATACATAGACCACATCATGTCCCTAGTGAGCCTCTAGTTGACTAGCTCGTTGATCAATAGATGGTTATGGTTTCCTGACCATGGACACTAGATGTCATTGATAACGGGATCACATCATTAGGAGAATGATGTGATGGACAAGACCCAATCCTAAGCATAGCACAAGATCGTGTAGTTCGTTTGCTAGAGCTTTTCTAATGTCAAGTATCATTTCCTTAGACCATGAGATTGTGCAACTCCCGGATACCGTAGGAGTGCTTTGGGTGTATCAAACATCACAACATAATTGGGTGACTATAAAGGTGCACTACAGGTATCTCCGAAAGTGTCTGTTGGGTTGGCATGAATCGAGACTGGGATTTGTCACTCTGTATGACGGAGAGGTATCTCTGGGCCCACTCGGTAATGCATCATCATAATGAGCTCAATGTGACTAAGCAGTTAGTCATGGGATCATGCGTTATGGAACGAGTAAAGTGACTTGCCGGTAACGAGATTGAACGTGGTATTGGGATATCGACGGTCGAATCTCGGGCGAGTAACATACCGATTGACAAAGGGAATTGAATACGGGATTGATCGAAGCCCCGACATCGTGGTTCATACGATGAGATCATCGTGGAACATGTGGGAGCCAATATGGGTATCCAGATCCCGCTATTGGTTATTGTTCGGAGAGGTGTCTCGGTCATGTCTGCACGGTTCCCGAACCCGTAGGGTCTACACACTTAAGGTTCGGTGACGCTAGAGTTTTTATGGGAAATAGTATGTGGTTACCGAAGGTAGTTCGGAGTCCCAGATGAGATCCCGGAGGTCACTAGGAGTTACAGAATGGTCCGGCGGTGAAGATTGATATATTGGACAAAGGGTATTGGAGTCCGGAAGTGTTATGGGGGTACCAGGCTATGGCCAGCATGACCGAAAGGTGTTTCGGGAGCCCCGACAAGTGTTGGAGGGCCTCATGGGACAAAGGGGAAGGGGCAAACCAGCACACTAAGGGGTGGTGCGCCCCCCACACCCTTTCCCACGTTACTTGGGGAGGTGGGGCGCCTCCACCTGGCTTGGGAGGCAAGCCTCCACCTGCTTGGCTTGGGGGTCAAGTCTCCCTAGGATTTTCCCTAGGGAAATCCAATCTGCTTGGCCGCCGCCCCCTAGGAGAAACCCTAGGGAGCCTCCCCCTCTCCCCTTGCCCCTATATATAGTGGAGGGGTGGGAGGGCAGCTGCACCCCTTCCCTGGCGCAGCCTCTCCCTCCTCCAACTCTTCCTTCTCCTCCGTAGAGCTTGGCAAAGCCCTGCAGGAATACCACAAGCTCCACCACCACGTCGTTGTGCTGCTGGAGTTCTCCCTCAACTTCTCCTCTCCCCTTGCTGGATCAAGAAGGAGGAGATGTCCCCGGGCTGTACGTGTGTTGAACGCGGAGTCGCCGTCCGTTCGGCGCTAGATCGGATCTTCCGCGATTTGAATCGCCGCGAGTACGACTCCATCAACCGCGTTCTTGTAACGCTTACGCTTAGCGATCTTCAAGGGTATGAATATGCACTCCCTCTCTCTCATTGCTAGTATCTCCTAGATTGATCTTGGTGACACGTAGGAATTTTTTTAATTATTGCTACATTCCCCAACAGTGGTATCAGAGCCAGGTCTATGCATAGATTCTATGCACGAGTAGAACACAAAGTAGTTGTGGGCGATGATTTGTTCAATTTGCTTGCCGTTACTAGTCTTATCTTGATTCGGTGGCATTGTGGGATGAAGCGGCCCAGACCGACCTTACACGTACACTTACGTGAGACAGGTTCCACCGACTGACATGCACTTGATGCATAAGGTGGCTAGCGGGTGTCTGTCTCTCCCACTTTAGTCGGATCGGATTCGATGAAGAGGGTCCTTATGAAGGGTAAATAGCAATTGGCATATCATCATTGTGGCTTTTGCGTAGGTAAGAAACGTTCTTGCTAGAAACCCATAGCAGCCACGTAAAACATGCAACAACAATTAGAGGACGTCTAACTTGTTTTTGCAGGGTATGCTATGTGATGTGATATGGCCAAAAGGATGTGATGAATTATATATATGTGATGTATGAGATTGATCATGTTCTTGTAATAGGAATCACGACTTGCATGTCGATGAGTATGACAACCGGCAGGAGCCATAGAAGTTGTCTTAATTTATTGTATGACCTGCGTGTCAATGAAAAACGCCATGTAATTACTTTACTTTATTGCTAACCGTTAGCCATAGTAGTAGAAGTAATAGTTGGCGAGACAACTTCATGAAGACAGGATGATGGAGATCATGATGATGGAGATCATGGTGTCATGCCGGTGACGAAGGTGATCATGCCGCGCCTCGAAGATGGAGATCAAAAGGCGCAAGATGATATTGGCCATATCATGTCACTTTATGATTTGCATGTGATGTTTGTCATGTTTACATCTTATTTGCTTAGAACGACGGTAGCATAAATAAGATGATCCCTCGCAATAATTTCAAGAAAGTGTTCCCCCTAATTGTGCACCGTTGTGAAGGTTCGTTGTTTCGAAGCACCACGTGATGATCGGGTGTGATAGATTCTAACGTTTGCATACAACAGGTGTAAGCTAGATTTACACATGCGAAACACTTAGGTTGACTTGAGGAGCCTAGCATGTACAGACATGGCCTCGGAACATGAGAGACCGAAAGGTCGAACATGAGTCATATGGTAGATGCGATCAACATGAAGATGTTCACCGATGATGACTAGTCCATCTCACGTGATGATCAGACACGGCCTAGTTGACTCGGATCATGTATCACTTAGATGACTAGAGGGATGTCTATCTAAGTGGGAGTTCATTAAATAATTTGATTAGATGAACTTAATTATCATGAACATAGTCAAAAGGTCTTTGCAAATTATGTCGTAGCTCACGCTTTGGTTTTACTGTTTTAGATATGCTCCTAGAGAAAATTTAGTTGAAAGTTGATAGTAGCAATTATGCGGACTGGGTCCGTAAACTGAGGATTGTCCTCATTGCTGCGCAGAAGGCTTATGTCCTTAATGCACCACTCAGTGTGCTGAACCTTGAGCATCGGTTGTGGATGTTGCGAACATCTGACATACATGTTTTGATGACTACATGATAGTTCGGTGCATAATGCTAAATGGATTAGAATTGAGGCACCAAAGACGTTTTTGAAACATCACAGAACATATGAGATGTTCCAAGGACTGAAATTGGGATTTCAGGCTAGTGCCCATGTAAGAGGTATGAGACCTCTGACAAGTTTCTTAAGCCTGCAAACTAAGGAGAAAAGCTCAATCATTGAGCATGTGCTCAGATTGTATGAGTACTACAATCGCTTGAATCGAGTGGGAGTTAATCTTCGAGATGAGATAGTGATGGTTCTCCAAAGTCACTGCCACCAAGCTACTAGAGCTTCGTGATGAACTATAACATATCAGGGATAGATATGATGATCCTTGAGCTATTCGCGACACCGCGAAAGTAGAAATCAAATAGGAGCATCAATTGTTGATGGTTAGTAAAACCACTAGTTTCAAGAAGGGCAAGGGCAAGAAAGGGATACTTCATGAAACGGCAAATCAGTTGCTGCTCTAGTGAAGAAACCCAAGGTTGAACCCAAACCCGAGACTAAGTGCTTCTGTAATAAGGGGAACGGTCACTGAAGCAGAACTACCCTAGATACTTGGTAGATGAGAAGGCTGGCAAGGTCGACAGAAGTATGTTGGATATACATTATATTAATGTGTACTTTACTAGTACTCCTAGTAGCACCAGGGTATTAGATACCGGTTCGGTTTCTAAGTGTTAGTAACTCGAAATAAAAGGCTATAGAATAAACAGAGACTGGCCAAAGGTGAGATGACGATATGTGTTGGAAGTGTTTCCAAGGTTGATGTGATCAAACATCGCACGCTCCCTCTACCATCGGGATTGGTGTTAAACCTAAATAATTGTTATTTGGTGTCTGCGTTGAGCATAGACATGATTGGATTATGTTTATCGCAATACGGTTATTCATTTAAGGAGAATAATGGTTGCTCTGTTTATTTGAATAATACCTTCAATGGTCTTGCACCTAAAATGAATGGTTTATTGAATCTCGATCGTAGTGATACACATGTTCATGCCAAAAGATATAAGATAGTAATGATAGTACCACATACTTGTGGCACTGCAATTTGAGTCATATTGGTATAAAACGCATGAAGAAGCTCCATGTTGATGGATCTTTGGACTCACTCGTTTTTGAAAAGATTGAGACATGCAAACCATGTCTATTGGTATATATGCATGAAGAAACTCCATACAGATGGATCATTTGGACTCACTTGATTTTGAATCACTTGAGACATGCAAATCATACCACATGGGCAAGATGACTGAAAGACCTCGTTTTCAGTAAAATGGAACAAGAAAGCAACTTGTTGGAAGTAATACATTTTGATGTGTGCAGTCCAATGAGTGCTGAGGCACGCAGTGGATATCGTTATGTTCTTACTTCACAAATGATTTGAGTAGATGCTAAGTATATTTACTTGATGAAACACAAGTCTGAATTATTGAAAGGTTCAAGTAATTTTAGAGTGAAGTGGAAGATTATCGTGACAAGAGGATAAAATGTCTATGATATGATCATAGAGATGAATATCTGAGTTACGAGTTTGGTACATAATTAAGACATTGTGGAAATTGTTTCACGACTAATACTGCCTGGAACACCATAGTGTGATGGTGTGTCCGAACATCATAGCCGCACCCTATTGGATGTGGTGCATACCATGATGTCTCTTATCGAATTACCACTATCGTCTATGGGTTAGGCATTAGAGACAACCACATTCACTTTATATAGGGCACCACGTAATTCCGTTGAGATGACACCATATGAACTATGGTTTAGAGAAACCTAAGCTGTCATTTCTTAAAAGTTTGGGGCTACAATGCTTATGTGAAAAAGTTTCAGGCTGATAAGCTTGAACCCAAAACGGATAAATGCATCTTCATAGAATACCCCAAAATAGTTGGGTATACCTCCTATTTCAGATCCGGAAGCAAAAGTGATTGTTTCTAGAAACAGGTCCTTTCTCGAGGAAAAGTTTCTCTCGAAAGAATTGAGTGGGAGGATGGTGGAGACTTGATGAGGTTATTGAACCATCACTTCAACTAGTGTGTCGCAGGGCACAGGAAGTTGTTCCTGTGGCACCTACACCAATTTTAGTGGAAGCTTATGATAGTGATCATGAAACTTCGGATCAAGTCACTACCAAACCTCGTAGGTCGACAAGGATGCATACTACTTCAGAGTGGTACGTAACCCTGTCTTGGAAGTCATGTTGCTAGACACGAGCTATGGAGAAGCGATGGTGGGCCCAGATTCCGACGAATGGCTCGAAGCCATAAAATCCGAGAGAGGATCCATGTGAAAACAAAGTATAGACTTTGGAAGAACTACTTGATGGTCGTAAGGCTATTGGGTACATATGGATTTTAAAAGGAAGACCGAAACTGATGGTAAGTATCACCATTAAGAAAGCTCGACTTATCGTTAAGATGTTTTCCAACAAGTTCAAGGAGTTGACTACGGTGAGACTTTCTCACTCGTAGCGATGCTAAGAGTCTGTTGGAATTGTATTAGCAGTTATTGCATTATTTATGAAATCTTGCAGATAGGATGTCAAAACATTGTTTCCTCGACAATTTTCTTGAGGAAAGGTTGTATGGGATACAGCCAGAAGGTTTTGTCAATCCTGAAAGATGCTAACAAGTATGCAAAGCTCCAGCAATCCTTCTAAGGACTGGAGTAAGCATCTCGGAGTTGGAATGTACGCTTTGATGAGATGATCAAAGATTTTGGGTTTATACAAAGTTTATGAGAAACTTGTATTTCCAAAGAAGTGAGTGGGAGCACTATAGAATTTTTGATGAGTATATGTTGTTAACATATTGTTAATCAGAAATGATGTAGAATTTCTGGAAAGCATACAAGGTTATTTGAAAAGTGTTTTTCAATGGAAAACCTGGACAAAGCTACTTGAACATTGAGCATCAAGATCTATAAGGATAGATCAAAAATGCTTAATAGTACTTTCAAATGAATACGTACCGTGACAAGATTTTGAAGGAGTTCAAAATAGATCAGCAAAGAAGGAGTTCTTGGCTGTGTTACAAGGTGTGAGTATTGAGTAAGACTCAAGACCTGACCACGGCAGAAGAGAGTGAAAGGACGAAGGTCATCCCCTATGCTTTAGACGTAGGCTCTATAGTATGCTATGCTGTGTACCGCACCTGAAGTGTGCCTTGCCATGAGTCAGTCAAGGGGTACAAGAGTGATCCAGGAATGGATCACATGACAGCGGTCGAACTTATCCTTAGTAGCTAGTGGACTAATGAATTTTCTCAATTATGGAGGTGGTAAAAGAGTTCGTCGTAAAGGGTTACGTCGATGCAAACTTTGACACTAATCCGGATGACTCTGAGTAGTAAACCGGATTCATATAATAGATCAGTTATTTGGAATAGCTCCAAGTAGCGCATGGTAGCTGCATCTACAAGATGACATAGAGATTTGTAAAGCACACACGGATCTGAAAGGTTCAGACCCGTTGACTAATAACCTCTCTCACAAGCGAGATATGATCAAACCCCATGGGTGTTGGATTCATTACAATCACATAGTTATGTGAACTAGATTATTGACTCTAGTGCAAGTGGGAGGCTGTTGGAAACATGCCCTAGAGGCAATAATAAAATGGTTATTATTGTATTTCCTTGTTCATGACAATTGTCTATTGTTCATGCTATAATTGTATTAACTCGAAACCGTAATACATGTGTGAATACATAGACCACAACATGTCCCTAGTGAGCCTCTAGTTAACTAGCTCATTGATCAATAGATGGTTATGGTTTCCTGACCATGGACACTAGATGTCATTGATAATGGGATCACATCATTAGGAGAATGATGTGATGGACAAGATCCAATCCTAAGCATAGCACAAGATCGTGTAGTTCGTTTGCTAGAGCTTTCCTAATGTCAAGTATCATTTCCTTAGACCATGAGATTGTGCAACTCCCGGATACCGTAGGAGTGCTTTGGGTGTATCAAACATCACAATGTAACTGGGTGACTATAAAGGTGCACTACAGGTATCTCCAAAAGTGTCTGTTGGGTTGGCACGAATCGAGACTGGGATTTGTCACTCCATATGACGGAGAGGTATCTCTGGGCCCACTCGGTAATGCATCATCATAATGAGCTCAATGTGACTAAGCAGTTAGTCACGGGATCATGTGTTATGGAACGAGTAAAGTGACTTGCCGGTAACGAGATTGAACGAGGTATTGGGATACCGATGATCGAATCTCGGGCAAGTAACATACCGATTGACAAAGGGAATTGAATACGGGATTGATCGAATCCCCGACATCGTGGTTCATCCGATGAGATCATCGTGGAACATGTGGGATACAATATGGGTATCCAGATCCCGCTATTGGTTATTGTTCAGAGAGGTGTCTCGGTCATGTCTGCATGATTCCCGAACCCGTAGGGTCTACACACTTAAGGTTCGGTGAGCTAGAGTTGTTATGGGAAATAGTATGTGGTTACCGAAGGTAGTTCGGAGTCCCGGATGAGATCCCGGATGTCACGAGGAGTTCCGAAATGGTCCGGCGGTGAAGATTGATATATTGGACAAAGGGTATTGGAGTCTGGAAGTGTTCTGGGGGTACCAGGCTATGGCCAGCATGACCGAAAGGTGTTTCGGGAGCCCCGACAAGTGTTGGAGGGCCTCATGGGCCAAGGGGGAAGGGGCAAACCAGCCCACTAATGGGTGGTGCGCCCCCCACACCCTTTCCCACGTTACTTGGGGAGGTGGAGCGCCTCCACCTGGCTTGGGAGGCAAGCCTCCACCTGCTTGGCTTGGGGGGCAAGTCTCCCTAGGATTTTCCCTAGGGAAATCCAATCTGCTTGGCCGCCACCCCTAGGAGAAACCCTAGGGCGCCTCCCCCTCTCCCCTTGCCCCTATATATAGTGGAGGGTTGGGAGGGCAGCCGCACCCCTTCCCTGGCGCAGCCCCTCCCTCCTCCAACTCTTCCTTCTCCTCCGTAGAGCTTGGCGAAGCCCTGCAGGAATACCACAAGCTCCACCACCACGTCGTTGTGCTGCTGGAGTTCTCCCTCAACTTCTCCTCTCCCCTTGCAGGATCAAGAAGGAGGAGACGTCCCCGGGCTGTACGTGTGTTGAATGCGGAGGCGCTGTCCATTCGGCGCTAGATCGGATCTTCCGCGATTTGAATCGCCGCGAGTACGACTCCATCAACCGCGTTCTTGTAACGCTTCCGCTTAGCGATCTTCAAGGGTATGAAGATGCACTCCCTCTCTCTCGTTGCTAGTATCTCCTAGATTGATCTTGGTGACACGTAGGAAAATTTTGAATTATTGCTATGTTCCCCAACAGTTTTGCATCTTTTATTTCAATAAAAGTGGCATTGATAGCCTTTACTATGCCTATGTTACAAGTATACATGTTGCTGTTTGAAAATAGAAAGTTTACCGCTGTTGCTATAATTCCCTAGAAAATTAAGAATGTGATAAAATGTTGAAAACTTTTGCATAATAAGCTCTGATAAATTTACTACAGTGGGAATTTTCTTTCATAATTTTTGGAGTTAGGGAAGTATGGATCTTGCTGCACTCTTTACAGACTGTCCTGTTTAGGCAGATTGCTGTTATGTTTGCATTGTTTGCAAACGTTTGCTTCTTTAATGATTCTATTTGAGGATATGACTATTAAATATGCAGATGCATTTAGTATGCAATGTTGAATAACAATTTTAGTGATTTGCTACGGTAGAGTATGATAAGGTTTTTGCATTGGTTTATACTAACTTATCTCACGAGTCCTTGTCGAGTTTTGTGTGGATGAAGCTTTTGAGATTTAGGGAGACCGTGATATAAGAGGAATTGAGGAGACACAAAATCTCAAGATTGGGGATGCCCAAGGCATCCCAAGATAATATTTCAAGAAGTCTCAAGCGTCTAAGCTTGGGGATGCCTCGGTTGGCATCCCACCTTTCTTCTTCAACAACTATCGGTTAGTTTCGGTTGATCCTAAGTTTTTGCCTCTTCACATGATGTTTGCCATTCTTAGAATGTTATTTTATTTTGCTTTGCTTGCTGTTTGAATAAAATATCAAGATCTGAAATTATTAAATGTTAGAGAGTCTTCACATAGTTGCATAATTATTCGACTACTCATTGATCTTCACTTATATCTTTCGGAGTAGTTTGTCATTTGCTCTAGTGCTTCACTTATATCTTTTTAGAGCACGGTGGTGGTTTTATTTTATAGAAATAGATGAACTCTCATGCTTCACTTATATTACTTTGAGAGTCCTAAACAACATGGTAATTTTCTTTGGTTATGAATTTAGTCCTAATATGATGGGCATCCAAGAGGGATATAATAAAAACTTTCATATAGAGTGCATTGAATACTAAGAGAAGTTTGATACTTGATAATTGTTTTGAGATATGGATATAGTGATATTAAAGTTGTGCTAGTTGAGTAGTTGTGAATTTGAGAAATACTTGTGTTGAAGTTTGTGATTCCCGTAGCATGCACGTATGGTGAACCGTTATGTGACGAAGTCGGAGCATGATTTATTTATTGATTGTCTTCCTTATGAGTGGTAGTCGGGGACGAGCGATGGTATTTTCCTACCAATCTATCCCCCTAGGAGCATGCGCGTAGTACTTCGCTTCGATAACTAATAAATTTTTGCAATAAGTATGTGAGTTATTTATGACTAATGTTGAGTCCATGGATCATACGCACTCCCACCCTTCCACCATTGCTAGCCTCTCTAATACCACGCACCTTTCGCTGGTATCATACACCCACCATATACCTTCCTCAAAACAACCACCATACCTACCTATTATGGCATTTCCATAGCTATTCCGAGATATATTGCCATGCAACTTTCCACCATTCCGTTATTATGACACGCTCCATCATTGTCATATTGCTTTGCATGATCATGTAGTTGACATCGTATTTGTGGCAAAGCCACCATTCATAATTCTTCCAATACATGTCACTCATGCACCATTGCTATCCCGGTATACCGCCGGAGGCATTCATATAGAGTCATACTTTGTTCTAGTATCGAGTTGTAATCATTGGGTTGTAAATAAATATGTTGGAAATATGCCCTAGAGGCAATAATAAAATGATTATTATATTTCCTTGTTCATGATAATTGTCTATTATTCATGCTATAATTGTATTATCCGGAAATCGTAATACATGTGTGAATACATAGACCACAATGTGTCCCTAGTGAGCCTCTAGTTGACTAGCTCGTTGATCAACAGATAGTCATGGTTTCCTGGCTATGGACATGGGGATGTCATTGATAACGGGATCACATCATTAGGAGAATGATGTGATGGACAAGACCCAAACCTAAGCATAGCACAAAGATCATGTAGTTCGTTTGCTGTAGCTTTTCTGGATGTCAAGTATCATTTCCTTAGACCATGAGATTGTGCAACTCCCGGATACCGTAGGAGTGCCTTCGGTGTGCCAAACGTCACAACGTAACTGGGTGACTATAAAGGTACATTACATGTATCTCCGTAAGTGTCTGTTGGGTTGGTACGAATCGAGACTGGGATTTGTCACTCCGTATTACGGAGAGGTATCTCTGGGCCCACTCGGTAATGCATCATCATAATGAGCTCAATGTGATCAAGTGGTTGATCACGGGATCATGCATTACGGTACGAGTAAAGTGACTTGCCAGTAACGAGACTGAACAAGGTATTGGGATACCGAGGATCGAGTCTCGGACAAGTAACGTACCGATTGACAAAGGGAATTGAGTACGGGATTGATTAGGTCCTCGACATCGTGGTTCATCTGATGAGATCATCGAGGAGCATGTGGGAGCCAACATGGGTATCCAGATCCCGCTGTTGGTTATTGACCAGAGAGTCGTCTCGGTCATGTCTGCTTGTCTCCCGAACCCATAGGGTCTACACACTTAAAGTTCGGTGACGCTAGGGTTGTATAGATATGAGTATGCAGTAATCCGAAAGTTGTTCGGAGTCCCGGATGAGATCCTGGACGTCACGAGGAGTTCCAGAATTGTTCGGAGGTGAAGAATTATATATAGGAAGTGTAGTTTCGGCCATCGGGAAAGTTTCGGGGTCACCGGTATTGTACCGGGACCACCGGATGGGTCCCGGGGGTCCACCGGGTGGGGCCACCCATCCCGGAGGGCCCCATGGGCTGAAGTGGGGAGGGGAACCAGCCCATAGTGGGCTGGTGTGCCCCCCCTTGGGCCCCCATGCGCCTAGGGTTGGGAACCCTAGGGGAGGGGGCGCCTCCACTTGCCTTGGGGGGTACTCCACCCCCTTGGCCGCCGCCCCCCTAGGAGATCCCATCTCCTAGGGACGGCGCACCCCCCTAGGGGGCCTATATAAAGGAGGGGGGGAGGGAGGGCAGCAACACCTCAAGCCTTGGCGCCTCCCTCTCCCCTGCTACACCTCTCCCTCTCGCAGAAGCTCGGCGAAGCCCTGCTGCAATCACTACTGCATCCACCACCACGCCGTCGTGCTGCTGGATCTTCATCAACCTCTCCTTCCCCCTTGCTGGATCAAGAAGGAGGAGACGTCATCCGCTCCGTACGTGTGTTGAACGCGGAGGTGCCGTATGTTCGGCACTTGGTCATCGGTGATTTGGATCACGGCGAGTACGACTCCATCATCCCCGTTCTCTTGAACGCTTCCGCGCGCGATCTACAAGGGTATGTAGATGCACTCTCCTCTCGTTGCTAGTTGACTCCATAGATTGATCTTGGTGAAACGTAGGAAAATTTTTCGTTTTCTGCTACGATCTCCAACAGTGGCATCATGAGCTAGGTCTATGCGTAGTTACTATGCACAAGTAGAACACAAAGTAGTTGTGGGCGTCGATATTGTCAATTTGCTTGTCGTTACTAGTCTTATCTTGATTCGGCGGCATCGTGGGATGAAGCGGCCCGGACCAACCTTACACGTACGCTTACGTGAGACCGGTTCCACCGACTGACATGCACTAGTTGCATAAGGTGGCTGGCGGGTGTCTGTCTCTCCCACTTTAGTCGGACCGGATTCGATGAACAGGGTCCTTATGAAGGGTAAATAGAAATTGGCAATTCACGTTGTGGTTTTGGCGTAGGTAAGAAACGTTCTTGCTAGAAACCTATAGCAGCCACGTAAAAACTTGCAACAACAATTAGAGGACGTCTAACTTGTTTTTGCAGCAAGTGTTTTGTGATGTGATATGGCCAGAGGTTGTGATGAATGATGAATGACATATGTGATGTATGAGATTGATCATGTTCTTGTAATAGGAATCACGACTTGCATGTCGATGAGTATGACAACCGGCAGGAGCCATAGGAGTTGTCTTTATTTTTTTGTATGACCTGCGTGTCATTGAGAAATGCCATGTAAATTACTTTACTTTATTGCTAAACGTGTTAGCCATAGTAGTAGAAGTAATAGTTGGCGAGCAACTTCATGGAGACACGATGATGGAGATCATGATGATGGAGATCATGGCGTCATGCCGGTGACAAGATGATCATGGAGCCCCAAGATGGAGATCAAAGGAGCTATATGATATTTGCCATATCATGTCACTATTATTTGATTGCATGTGATGTTTATCATGTTTTTGCATCTTGTTTACTTAGAATGACGGTAGTAAATAAGATGATCCCTCATAATAATTTCAAGAAAGTGTTCCCCCTAACTGTGCGCCGTTGCGACGATTTGTTGTTTCAAAGCACCACGTGATGATCGGGTGTGATAGATTCCAATGTTCACATACAACGGGTGTAAGACAGATTTACACACGCAATACACTTAGGTTGACTTGACGAGCCTAGCATGTACAGACATGGCCTCGGAACACAAAATACCGAAAGGTCGAGCATGAGTCGTATAGAAGATACGATCAACATGAAGATGTTCACCGATGTTGACTAGTCCGTCTCACATGATGATCGGACATGGCCTAGTCAACTCAGATCATGTTATACTTTGATGACTGGAGGGATGTTTATCTAAGTGGGAGTTCATTGAATAATTTTATTAGATGAACTTAATTATCATGAACTTAGTCTAAAATCTTTACAATATGTCTTGTAGATCAAATGGCCAACGTTGTCCTCAACTTCAACGCGTTCCTAGAGAAAACCAAGCTGAAAGACGATGGCAACAACTATACGGACTGGGTCCAGAACCTGAGGATCATCCTCATAGCTGCCAAGAAAGATTATGTCCTAGAAGCACCGCTAGGTGACGCACCCGTCCCACAGAACCAAGACGTTATGAACGCTTGGCAGACACGTGCTGATGATTACTTCCTCGTTCAGTGCAGCATGCTTTACAGCTTAGAACCGGGGCTCCAAAAGCGTTTTGAGCGACACGGAGCATATGAGATGTTCGAAGAGCTGAAAATGGTTTTCCAAGCTCATACCCGGGTCGAGAGATATGAAGTCTCCGACAAGTTCTTCAGCTGTAAGATGGAGGAAAATAGTTCTGTCAGTGAGCACATACTCAAAATGTCTGGGTTGCATAACCGCTTGACTCAGCTGGGAGTTAATCTCCCAGATGATGCGGTCATTGACAGAATCCTTCAGTCACTTCCACCAAGCTACAAGAGCTTTGTGATGAACTTCAATATGCAGGGGATGGAAAAGACCATTCCTGAAGTACTTGCAATGCTGAAATCAGCAGAGGTAGAAGTCAAAAAGGAACATCAAGTGTTGATGGTGAATAAAACCACTAAGTTCAAGAAAGGCAAGGGTAAGAAGAACTTCAAGAAGGATGGCAAGGGAGTTGCCGCGCCCGGTAAGCAAGCTGCCGGGAAGAAGCCAAAGAATGGACCCAAGCCCGAGACTGAGTGCTTTTATTGCAAGGGAAGTGGTCACTGGAAGCGGAACTGCCCCAAATACTTAGCGGACAAGAAGGCCGACATCACAAAAGGTATATGTGATATACATGTAATTGATGTGTACCTTACCAGTACTCGTAGTAGCTCATGGGTATTTGATACCGGTGCGGTTGCTCACATTTGTAACTCAAAGCAAGAGCTGCGGAATAAGCGGAGAATGGCGAAGGACGAGGTGACGATGCGCGTCGGGAATGGTTCCAAGGTCGATGTGATCGCCGTCGGCACGCTACCTCTACATTTACCTACGAGATTAGTTTTAAACCACAATAATTGTTATTTAGTGCCAGCTTTGAGCATGAACATTGTATCAGGATCTCATTTAATACGAGATGGCTACTCATTTAAATCCGAGAATAATGGTTGTTCTATTTATATGAGAGATATGTTTTATGGTCATGCTCTGATGGTGAATGGTTTATTCTTAATGAATCTCGAGCGTAATGCTACACATATTCATAGTGTGAATACCAAAAGATGTAAGGTTGATAATGATAGTCCCACATACTTGTGACACTGCCGCCTTGGTCACATAGGTGTCAAACGCATGAAGAAGCTCCATGCAGATGGACTTTTAGAGTCTCTTGATTACGAATCATTTGACACGTGCGAACCATGCCTCATGGGTAAAATGACCAAGACTCCATTCTCAGGAACAATGGAGCGAGCAACCAACTTATTGGAAATCATACATACTGATGTGTGCGGTCCAATGAGTGTTGAGGCTCGCGGTGGCTATCGTTATGTTCTCACCCTCACCGATGACTTGAGTAGATATGGGTATGTCTACTTAATGAAACACAAGTCTGAGACCTTTGAAAAGTTCAAGGAATTTCAGAGTGAGGTTGAGAATCAGCGTGACAGGAAAATCAAGTTCTTGCGATCAGATCGTGGGGGGGAATACTTGAGTTATGAATTTGGCACACACTTAAAGAAATGTGGAATAGTTTCACAACTCACGCCGCCTGGAACACCTCAGCGTAATGGTGTGTCCGAACGTCGTAATCGCATTCTATTAGATATGGTGCGATCTATGATGTCTCTTATCGATTTACCGCTATCATTTTGGGGCTATGCTTTAGAGACTGCTGCATTCACTTTAAATAGGGCTCCGTCGAAATCCGTTGAGACGACACCATATGAATTATGGTTTGGGAAGAAACCTAAGCTGTCGTTTCTAAAAGTTTGGGGATGCGATGCTTATGTCAAGAAACTTCAACCTGAAAAGCTCGAACCCAAGTCTTCATAGGATACCCTAAAGAAACTGTTGGGTATACCTTCTACCTCAGATCCGAGGGCAAGATCTTTGTTGCCAAGAATGGGTCATTTCTAGAGAAAGAGTTTCTCTCGAAAGAAATAAGTGGGAGGAAGGTAGAACTTGATGAAGTATTACCTCTTGAACCGGTAAGTGGCGCAGCTCAAGAAAATGTTCCTGAGGTGCCTGCACTGACTAGAGAGGAAGTTGTTGATGATGATCATGAAACTTCAGATCTAGTTGCTACTGAACTTCGCAGGTCCACAAGGACACGTTCCACACCAGAGTGGTACGGCAACCCTGTCTTGGAAATCATGTTGTTAGACAACGGTGAACCTTCGAACTATGAAGAAGCGATGTCGGGCCCGGATTCCAACAAATGGCTGGAAGCCATGAAATCCGAGATAGGATCAATGTATGAAAACGAAGTATGGACTTTGACCGACTTGCCCGTTGATCGGTGAGCCATAGAAAATAAATGGATCTTTAAGAAGAAGACAGACGCGGATGGTAATGTGACCATCTATAAAGCTTGGCTTGTCTCTAAGGGTTATCGACAAGTTCAAGGGGTTGACTATGATGAGACTTTCTCACCCGTAGCGAAGCTGAAGTCCGTCCGAATCATGTTAGCAATTGCCGCATTCTATGATTATGAGATATGGCAAATGGACGTCAAAACGGCATTCCTTAATGGTTTCCTTAAGGAAGAATTGTATATGATGCAGCTGGAAGGTTTTTTCGATCCTAAGAATGCTGACAAGGTGTGCAAGCTCCAACACTCGATTTATGGGCTGGTGCAAGCATCTCGGAGTTGGAACATTCGCTTTGATGAGATGATCAAAGCGTTTGGGTTTATGCAGACTTATGGAGAAGCCTGCATTTACAAGAAAGTGAGTGGGAGCTCTGTAGCATTTCTCATATTGTATGTGGATGACATACTGTTGATGGGAAATGATATAGAATTCTTGGAAAGCATAAAGGCCTATTTGAACAAGTGTTTTTTAATGAAGGACCTTGGAGAAGCTGCTTATATATTAGGCATCAAGATCTATAGAGATAGATCGAGACGCCTCATTGGTCTTTCACAGAGTACGTACCTTGACAAGATATTGAAGAAGTTCAAAATGGATTAGTCAAAGAAGGGGTTCTTGCCTGTATTGCAAGGTACGAGATTGAGCTTGGCTCAATGCCCGACCATGGAAGAAGATAGAGAAAAGATGAGTGTCGTCCCCTATGCCTCGGCCATAGGGTCTATCATGTATGCTATGCTGTGTACCAGACCTGATGTAAACCTTGCCGTGAGTTTGGTAGGAAGGTACCAAAGTAATCCCGGCATGGAACACTAGACAGTGGTCAAAAATATCCTGAAGTACCTGAAAAGGACTAAGGAAATGTTTCTGGTTTATGGAGGTGATGAAGAGCTCGTCGTAAAGGGTTACATCGATGCTAGCTTCGACACAGATCTGGATGACTCTAAGTCACAAACTGGATACGTGTATATTTTGAATGGTGGGGCAGTAAGCTGGTGCAGTTGCAAGCAAAGAGTTGTGGCGGGATCTACATGTGAAGCGGAGTACATGGCAGCCTCGGAGGCAGCACACGAAGCAGTCTGGGTGAAGGAGTTCATTACCGACCTAGGAGTCATACCCAATGCGTCGGGCCCGATGACTCTCTTCTGTGACAACACTGGAGCTATTGCCCTTGCCAAGGAGCCCAGGTTTCACAGGAAGACCAGGCATATCAAGCGTCGCTTCAACTCCATTCGTGGAAGTGTTCAAAATGGAGACATAGAGATTTGTAAAGTACATACGGACCTGAATGTAGCAGATCTGTCGTGGAATTGTCACGTCAGATGTCCTTAGTGTGAGGACTTAGTCGCGAGGCCAACGCATCTATGTGGTAGCTTGAGAGGGGTTGAGCGGAATCGAGAGACGCAACACAAGACAGGGATTTAGACAGCTTCGGGCCCCGGGAAACATCATCCGGTAAAAACCCTACATGCTGTTTGAGGCTAGGTCTCATTATCATCACGAGGGAGTCGCCATAAACCGACTCTCCTCTTTGTGTCTAGCCCTAAGATTGTTTCTTCTTGCTTGTCGCTTGTAACTCGTCCCCCTTTGGGGAGCCCTGCCCCTCCTCATATATGTTGAAGGGGCGGTTTACATGACTAGTCCTAGTTGGATTAGGATTACTCTATTACAAGTGGAGTCCTAGTCTTGCTTCCTTTGTAGGAGAATAGTCCTTATGCTTTCCTCATAAACCGGCCCACCATTAAACGTGAACCGGCCTTCTAGGCCTTGGGCCTCGTCATCCATCTAACCCGCCCACCGGGTTACTAATGAACCGCCAAGACCGGGCGAGTATCCCGTGAGTCGTCCAGTCCGGCCGGGTTAAACTTCCGGCCGGTTTACACCGCGGGGTATATCCCCGACATTAGCCCCCAGTTTAATTTGGATTTATCCATGTTAAACTGATCCTGATCATCCTTAAGTCCTTGTCACTTCCTTCTTCTAGAAAATCCGGTTTAATAGGCCAGCTTCATAATCAACTTGCTGACATTAGTTTCTCATAGAAAATATATTGTAAAGAATAACTCCTTTGATTCAGCTCCCAATGCTTAACAAAAATAATGGTCCTTGAAATCCTCATCTAATCTTCAGCCGGTTTAAGAATGTAAAACTTGCCGGTTTATAAATATTGATAGTACCGGTTCATACTTGTAATTGACCTCCAGCTTGAAAATATACCTCTTATAAGACTATCACTTGTAGCCCTCAAGTCTTAAGAAGGTAGCATAGCAATAGCTTTAAGACTTGCTTCAATATAAATATCATAATCTTGAAGAAATCCAGTTTGTTCATCTCAATCACTAGTTAGAATTGAGTATTCCCAATATGTAGCCCCCAAGTGCCGGGTTGTCATGCTTGCAGTAACCTGGGACTTGTAATTTCCTGATGCTCATAAAAACTTCAACCAGTGTATCCCCCAAGGGCCGGGTCATTATGCAATAATGAGCAGGGACTTTGTAAATATAATCATGTAATCTTTGAACAGCAACGGTGTATAGCCCCCAAGGGCCGGCTCAGTAAGATAATATTGAGCTGGGACTTTATATACTTCATTGAGAATAACATTATATTATGTAACTCCCATCATGGGGCTTGAACCCACGTCCACAAGGTTGAGAGCTTTGTGCTTTACCAACTGAGCAGTGGATCCTTCAATAATGGATGAAAATTATGTACCTTGAATTGTTGACAGGAGCAATTGGTAGCCCCCAAGGGCCGGCTCATTATGATGTGATGAGTCGGGTCTTCAATAAGACTAATAAAAATGACTTTGCATTAGCCCCCAAGTGTCATGGTGCATGCTTGCAGCGACATGATACTTGTATATTTGATGTAATCTTGACTTAAATAATGCAGCCCCCAAGTGCCGGATTGTAAGCCTGCAGCAACTCGGGACTATTCCTTCAATGTAGAATAAAAATCATATCTATTGATAATATGATAGCCATTGCACAAAAGCGACTTTGGAAACCTTAATCATAATACTGGTTATTGATAACCATAATAAAAATCTAGCCATGTTGGCTATTTGAATAATATACCCAATGATTTATAAGCGCATGATTCCAATGGCGCAATCCAAATATATACTGGCGACTTATAGTCGAAACCAAACCGGACTGATAGTCTCTGGATTATGATTTAATCGTGTTCCGTCAATCTGTAACTGACAGTTGAACCGGATTTAATAATGTTGGTTGGAAACGCAACAGAAAAAATATTTTATCAAAAGAAAAAACAGAAGCAAAGGCAAAGATAAAACCATTGCAAAAATATGCTATACTGAGCTGATCAGATGGTATTACCATGGTCGGACAGGACCAAGCCCCCAATAGGAGTGACAATGATTCAAGTCAGCCAGGTCCCCAAATGATTCGTGGCATATATGCCAGATCAAGAGGCGTGGCAATGGTTCGGGTTCGACCAAGCCCCCAAGTGATTTTGTGGCCTTAGGCCGACCAAGAGGCGTGACTGGTTCAGACTTGACCATGTCCCCAAGTGATCTGGTGGCTGTCGCCTATCAAAAGGTGTCGCGTTGGTTCGGACACGACCAAGGCCCCCAGTGATATAAAAAGCAAATTTCAAGGGGTAAACCGGAGGCCGCTTTGAGACAGAACCTCCGTGTAACCACGCATGATGTAAAAAAGAACAGAGACCCCGCTTTATGAAGCAGAAGCCCCCATGTGATCAATATGTTAAGCCAATAAGGCAGGATATCCATGTTTGAACCGCGCATCATGGCAGCAGGTCCTCTTCGGCAATTTTTAACTTTTTGCAAGAGATAAATTCTTCTTGAACCGGATATTGAAAGCTTCAAAGCTTTGTGGGAGACATCTTTCCCTTGAACCGGATTTTAAACCGGAATCTTCATTTTCAGCCGGAAATTTTCTGACGGCCTTTAAACTCGAACTTGCGAGAAGTTAATTCCTTTTTGAACCGGAAATTCTTAAACCGGATTTGAGAGCTTCAGTGAGACTAGCTTCCCTTGAGTCGGATTTTAAACCGGAATCTTTTCTGATGACCCGGAACTTCTTCATTGAGCCGGGATTTTGTATTTGTCATATACTTTCTAAGCCGGAAATTTTCTGACGACCTTCGAATAACAGTAGCCTCCGGGACCGGGTTTATCTTTCCCTCCATTGTCCTGGGGTTTTAACTTTGCTGAAACTAGCAAGACTTGTTGCATCATATCATCATAGCCCCCGAGTCTCAAGGTGACTCGAAGAGTTGGCTTGAGATTCTCCATATTTGACCGTGATATAAACCGGCATAACTTGTAAATCATCGGTGTTGATAGCCCGATGTGAATCCACAGAAGATTGAGGTGACTGCGGCGGTTTATAAATGATCCCGTATGAGCCGTGTCAGCAACTCGGCCAATAGTTCCTTCCAACTGGCGATTTGAATTTAACCAAAACTGTATTGGTGGTGACTTGTGCGCCTGCCCATTGAACCATCCAGTGAAGACGGCGGTTGATAATATATGATAATTTGCCTCCATTTTGTTGGAAGAGAAAATCGGGCTTCCCAAGTAGTGACTTGCTCATACTCAAATGAACAGCTCACGCAGACAGGCGCGGCCAGGTGTGACGATGTAGACCAGGCCGCGAGAGACGGACGGTAAAGACGACCGCTACATCTGAAGCGGCACAGGCAGATGAACCGGCCGTGGCGTTGTAAGCCGGTGCGGACGGGCAAGTTGTCCTCCTTGTTGTAAGCCGGCGCGGTCGCGAGAGACGGCCACGGCCTTGTAAACCGGTGCGGGAGTCCGTTGAATAATGATGACCACCTGTGCCAAAAGACGTTGGCGTGCCTCCATCTCCGCGGTATAATATCACTTTTTGTCATAAATAATTGCTCTGCATAAACAATGTTGCAGACCAAGGCAAAGATAAACGGCTCCTTGACAAAAATAACATGTATTATTAAAACAAACTTGGATGAATATCACCTGATTCGCCCGGACAAGAGATGAGTTGGCCGCGGCGCTGTAAACCGATGCGGACGGGCGAGTTAATCGCAGGCACGGTAAGCCGCGCGGACAGTCAAATCAATCGTAGGCGCGGTCAGCCTCGCAGACGGGCAAATTTGATGTAGACCGGGCCACAGGGGTGGCGACTTGTGAGCGTCCGTCTGGCGGCTTATGAGAGCGGGCGCGATGTTGGAGCCCAGCACGCGCGGGCGCGGACGGACGAGTCAGCCGCATCGTGGTAGCAGGTGCAGGCGCTTGAGTTGGCTATGACGTTTAAACCGGTGCAAGCCTCATGTCTATGGCATGACGTCACTTTTGTAGTGGACTTTGTCCTGCATATATTAAAAGACAGAGTAATTTGTTCTCATAAAAATTGATACGTGCTAAGAATACTGAGAACAGATAGCACCTGATTTATCTTCCGGATGAACACGGATACTAGTACTGGATAATGTTGGACGTATCAGATAGCCTACGTATCAAGTATGCTGATGATTTCCTATTCTGTTCAAGGTGCGTGTGTGGTCGGAGTTGTTCAGTGCGTAGTGCTACGCTGATCGTCCCCAACCGAGAATATATTCACTGTGTGTAGACATAGTAGCTGTAGATTGACACCTGATGTGACTAGGCCACTTGAAAAAGCGTCCCGTGAGAGATTTTTTGTTTTCACGACTGGCCTAGAAATTTACGCCTTTGAGATGCTTGCTCCTCTGTGTAGCAAAGGGAGATTAAAAAAAACTGACTTGATATTTCTTCACGCATCCAAGTGCTAGCTGAAGTAGTATTTGCTGATGGGTGGACTAGCAGCAGAAACTGCTTCGGGACTTGGAGCTTTAGACTCGAGCGTGGAGCAATAGTACGACGCGCCGGAGAAGCCAAATACTCCCTGGTTCTTTCCTTGCAGTGCCTCATCTTTTGACTGATGCAAACAACTCCTGTTGTTGCGTTTTTAATGCATGTGTGGCTCTTGCTGAATTTAATGCATGTGCTGCTCCTGCATTTTTTTTTGTCACCCTGTCCTCGAGTCAACGCGGCGGCTTGGTGCGTCAGGTGACAAAAGGCGACGCGTGGCCGAGGCAGAGTCAGAGCCCGGCGGGTCGAATCTGTGATGGAAACAAAGGCTGCCGGTTGAATCCATGGTAGCAGTCGATTCGAAACAGATATATAGCCGGTTTGAAACAGATACAAGGCCGGGCCAGAGTAGGCGGCACAGCACAGCAGCAGAGCGGCGACTTGTCGCCGAACGAAGCGAGAGCAGCCGGGGCCTCAGCAAGGTGCGGGCGGCCCGTGGTGGAGAAAAACCGGGGCGGTTGAATTCAAATCCATGCTCACATCTCCTCCGGGACGGGTCATGGCTAGCTATGGAGACTTACGTTTGCTCCCTGACATTGCTAATCTTCTCTTCCCCCTTTTTTTTTCCTAGTTAACATCTAGACCAGTTGAGGCCGGGTCGAGGCAGGGGCCAGAGTTTAACCAAAACACCTCGGAACATGAAATTGATGCCGAGGGGTGGAGTGCTGCAATCCGGCGGATCGGACAAATGACCACCGCAGAATTTGTCCACGATGTAAACCTTTGCGTGCCGGCTAATGGATTTGATGCTGACGTAGATCCTTCCAGACCGGCGCTTGTTATCCGGAAATTGCGAACTTCTCGATCCTTCAAAGAATTCCCTCCAAGAACTCAACACCATCGTGCGCAGGCCCCACGGTGGGCGCCAACTGTCGTGGAATTGTCACGTCAGATGTCCTTAGTGTGAGGACTTAGTCGCGAGGCCAACGCATCTATGTGGTAGCTTGAGAGGGGTTGAGCGGAATCGAGAGACGCAACACAAGACAGGGATTTAGACAGCTTCGGGCCCCGAGAAACATCATCCGGTAAAAACCGTACATGCTGTTTGAGGCTAGGTCTCATTATCATCACGAGGGAGTCGCCATAAACCGGCTCTCCTCTTTGTGTCTAGCCCTAAGATTGTTTCTTCTTGCTTGTCGCTTGTAACTCGTCCCCCTTTGGGGAGCCCTGCCCCTCCTCATATATGTTGAAGGGGCGGTTTACATGACTAGTCCTAGTTGGATTAGGATTACTCTATTACAAGTGGAGTCCTAGTCTTGCTTCCTTTGTAGGAGAATAGTCCTTATGCTTTCCTCATAAATTGGCCCACCATTAAACGTGAACCGGCCTTCTGGGCCTTGGGCCTCGTCATCCATCTAACCCGCCCACCGGGTTACTAATGAACCGCCAAGACCGGGCGAGTATCCCGTGAGTCGTCCAGTCCGGCCGGGTTAAACTTCCGGCCGGTTTACACCGCGGGGTATATCCCCAACAAGATCCGTTGACTAAACCTCTCCCTAGAGCA
Organism: Triticum aestivum; assembly: GCF_018294505.1. NCBI lineage: Eukaryota > Viridiplantae > Streptophyta > Magnoliopsida > Poales > Poaceae > Triticum > Triticum aestivum. Next base: position 473,535,978 of record NC_057797.1, on the reverse strand, counting down.
AAACATGATCAATACCAGAATTCCATGGGTGTTCGATTCATCACAATGTAACTAGATGATTGACTCTAGTGCAAGTGGGAGACTGTTGGAAATATGCCCTAGAGGCAATAATAAAATGATTATTATATTTCCTTGTTCATGATAATTGTCTATTATTCATGCTATAATTGTATTATCCGAAAATCGTAATACATGTGTGAATACATAGACCACAATGTGTCCCTAGTGAGCCTCTAGTTGACTAGCTCGTTGATCAACAGATAGTCATGGTTTCCTGGCTATGGACATGGGGATGTCATTGATAACGGGATCACATCATTAGGAGAATGATGTGATGGACAAGACCCAAACCTAAGCATAGCACAAAGATCGTGTAGTTCGTTTGCTGTAGCTTTTCTGGATGTCAAGTATCATTTCCTTAGACCATGAGATTGTGCAACTCTCGGATACCGTAGGAGTGCCTTGGGTGTGCCAAACGTCACAACATAACTGGGTGACTATAAAGGTACATTACAGGTATCTCTGAAAGTGTCTGTTGGGTTGGTACGAATCGAGACTGGGATTTGTCACTCCGTATGACGGAGAGGTATCTCTGGGCCCACTCGGTAATGCATCATCATAATGAGCTCAATGTGATCAAGTGGTTGATCACGGGATCATGCATTACAGTACGAGTAAAGTGACTTGCTAGTAACGAGACTGAACAAGGTATTGGGATACCGACGATCGAGTCTCGGACAAGTAACATATCGATTGACAAAGGGAATTGAGTACGGGATTGATTAGGTCCTCGACATCGTGGTTCATCCGATGAGATCATCAAGGAGCATGTGGGAGCCAACATGGGTATCCAGATCCCGTTGTTGGTTATTGACCAGAGAGTCGTCTCGGTCATGTCTGCTTGTCTCCCGAACCCGTAGGGTCTACACACTTAAAGTTCGGTGACGCTAGGGTTGTACAGATATGAGTATGCAGTAATCCGAAAGTTGTTCGGAGTCTTGGATGAGATCCTGGACATCACGAGGAGTTCCGGAATTGTCTGGAGGTGAAGAATTATATATAGGAAGTGTAGTTTCGGCCATCGGGAAAGTTTCGGGGTCACCGGTATAGTACCGGGACCACCGGATGGGTCCCGGGGGTCCACCGGGTGGGGCCACCCATCCCGGAGGGCCCCATGGGCTGAAGTGGGGAGGGGAACCAGCCCATAGTGGGCTGGTGCGCCCTCCCTTGGGCCCCCATGCGCCTAGGGTTGGGAACCCTAGGGGAGGGGGCGCCTCCACTTGCCTTGGGGGGGGGGTACTCCACCCCCTTGGCCGCCGCCCCCCTAGGAGATCCCATCTCCTAGGGCTGGCGCACCCCCTAGGGGGACTATATAAAGGAGGGGGAAGGGAGGGCAGCAACACCTCAAGCCTTGGCGCCTCCCTCTGCCCTACTTCACCTCTCCCTCTCGCAGAAGCTCGGCGAAGCCCTGCTGCGATCACTGCTGCATCCACCACCACGCCGTCGTGCTGCTGGATCTTCATCAACCTCTCCTTCCCCCTTGCTAGATCAAGAAGGAGGAGACGTCATCCGCTCTTTACGTGTTTTGAAAGCGGAGGTGCCGTCTGTTCGACACTTGGTCATCGGTGATTTGGATCACGACGAGTACGACTCCATCATCCCCGTTCTCTTGAACGCTTCCGCGCGTGATCTACAAGGGTATGTAGATGCACTCTCCTCTCGTTGCTAGTTGACTCCATAGATTGATCTTGGTGAAACGTAGGAATTTTTTTTGTTTTCTGCTACGATCTCCAACAAAATAGAAGTGTGATGATCATCATTCATAGAGTATTGTCCCAAAAAAAGAGAAAGGTGAAATAAATAAATAAAAAAGGAAGTCCCAAAAAAAGAAAATAAAAAGGGACAATACTACTATGCTTTTTCCACACTTGTGCTTCAAAGTAGCTCCATGATCTTCATGATAGAGAGTCTCCTATGTTGCCACTTTCATATACTAGTGGGAATCTTTCATTATAGAACTTGGCTTGTATATTCGAATGATGGGCTTCCTCAAAATGCCCTAGGTCTTCGTGAGCAAGCGAGTTGGATGCACACCCACTTAGTTTCTTTTTGAGCTTTCATACACTTATAGCTCTAGTGCATCCGTTGCATGGCAATCCCTACTCACTCACATTGATATCTATTGATGGTCATCTCCATAGCCCGTTGATACGCCTAGTTGATGTGAGACTATCTTCTCCTTTTTGTCTTCTCCACAACCACCATTCTATTCCACCTACAGTGCTATGTCCATGGCTCACGCTCATGTATTGCGTGAAGATTGAAAAAGTTTGAGAACATCAAAAGTATGAAACAATTGCTTGGCTTGTCATCAGGTTTGTGCATGATTTAAATACTTTGTGTGGGGAAGATGGAGCATAGCCAGACTATATGATTTTGTAGGGATAACTTTCTTTGGCCATGTTATTTTGAGAAGACATGATTTCTTAGTTAGTATGATTGAAGTATTATTATTTTTATGTCAATATTAAAATTTTGTCTTGAATCTTATGGATCTGAACATTCTTGCCAAAATAAAGAGAATTACTTAGAGAAATATGTTAGGTAGCATTCCACATCAAAAATTCTGTTTTTATCATTTACCTACTCGAGGACGAGCAGGAGTTAAGCTTGGGGATGCTGATACGTCTCCGACGTATCTATAATTTTTTATTGTTCCATGCTATTATATTATCTGTTTTGGATGTTTATGGGCTTTATTACACTTTTATATTATTTTTGGGACTAACCTATTAACCCACAACCCAGTGCCAGTTTCTGTTTTTTCCTTGTTTTAGAGTATCGCAGAAAAGGAAAATCAAATGGAGTCCAATTGACATGAAACTTCACGGAACTTATTTTTGGACTAGTAGAAGCCCACGGAGTATCGGACATGGACCAGGAGAGTCCCGGGCTGCCCACGAGGGTGGGGGCGCGCCCCCTGCCTCGTGGACAGCCCGGAGATCCACCGACGTACTTCTTCCTCCTATATATACCCATATACCCTAAAAACTTAGGGGAGCACAATAGATCGGGAGTTCCGCCGCCAGAAGCCTCCGTAGCCACCAAAAACCAATCTAGACCCGTTCCGGCACCCTGCCGGAAGGGAATCCCTCTCCGGTGGCCATCTTCATCATCCCGGTGCTCTCCATGACGACGAGGGAGTAGTTCTCCCTCGGGGATGAGGGTATGTACCAGTAGCTATGTGTTTGATCTCTCTCTCTCTCTCTCTCGTGTTCTTGAGGTGGTACGATCTTGATGTATCGTGAGCTTCGCTATTATAGTTGGATCTTATGATGTTTCTCCCCCTCTACTCTCTTGTAATGGATTGAGTTTTCCCTTTGAAGTTATCTTATCGGATTGAATCTTTAAGGATTTGAGAACACTTGATGTATGTCTTGCGTGGGATAACCGTGGTGACACGACTAGGGAAAACCTTATACACAGAATCTTAGCAGCAGCGTGGCATAAAAACAGGCGCTGCTGCTAAGTAGTAGCAGCGCGGCTATGGAAAGCTCACTGCTGGTGCAAACTTAGCAGTAGCGCGTGACGCTTAAACCGCGCTGCTACAAAAATCCACCGACAGTACACAACGACATAAGTTTACCAGTAGCGCGGCACCAGCGAGTCCGCTGCTACTAATGCCATAGTAGCAGCGCGCTTTTTTGTCACCTCGCTGCTGCTAATTTTGAAATTGTGCACAGGGATGGCCCGTTTAGCAGTAGCGCGTGACAGCAAAGCGCGCTGTTGCTACGCTCTTAGCAGCAGCGCGCTTTCTCTCCCGCGCTACTGCTAAGACGCAGCACCCACCACCTTTTCCACCTCCTCCTCCCCATCTCCTCTCCTCCCTTTCCCCTACCTCCCACATCCTCCCTCTCTCACTCTTCTTCTTCCTCAATACTTCTCCCCCATTACTCTCCCTCTTCTACCTACCTTTCTCTCTCTTCATTACTCCTAGCTATAACTACACCACCTCCATTAATTCATCTCCTTTCTCTTTTTCCTCCCCCCTCCACTAGTTGAAGTTGTCTCCTCCCTAATTAGCTAGCTAGGTAGATGTAGCATTTAGTTAAGTGACCTATTTGCCCCCTAACTAGATCTTTCTTTGTCAAGAAGAGCTTTGTGCACTTTTGACCTCCCTACATCATCATCTCCACCGTGTGCTCGATCTCGAGATAGAGGTGTGATTAATATTTCATGCTTTTGCAAAATGGAAATATGTTTATGCATGTGTGTGTGATATTTTTATGGAAATTGTGTGTGTGGCATGAGTTGACGCCAAATTGTGCATTTGAGTTGCCTATGTTTTGCCGAAATGTCGATTTATTTCCGTTTCGGCGAATTCCGGGCAAACTCTAGATCTATATATGTCCTATTTTTAAGGAAGGTCATGCCGAATTTTTGTATGACTTTGATGAATGCACGCATTTTCATAATCAATTTGTTTATTATTACCGTGCAGAGTTGACGATGGTCAGTGGAACGATGGTGGACAGGTGGTTGCGGTCGGCGGTGCAGGACATGAAGGAAAATAACCTGACAGAGGTTTTATGTCCGTGTCGAAAATGCAAAGGAATAGTTTGGCTTGACCCCCATGTCGATGGTCGTGTCGAAGCGCACCTGCTCATGACTGGTTTCATGGATGGCTATACTCGATGGATAACTGAAGATGAGGATGACGATGTTGAGGATGCCGACGGGGCAGGCAATGATGACACGGGGCAAGACGAAGAGATGATCGATAATGGCGGCGGGGAAGAGGCCGGACATGGCGGCGGAGAAGGGGCCGGACATGGCGGCGGAGAGAACGACATGGACTCCACGCAGCAGAGTTCGTCGGTACTAAGTTCAATCGTGCGGGACCCTCATGTTCAAGCATTGCTTCGCAAGGAGACGAGTACTGAGAGAGCTGCTTCTAGAGAGGAGGCTAAGCTGGAGCAACTGGTGGTAGACTCGAACACTCCATTGTATGATGGTTGCAATCCTGAGGTGACCCGCTTGAGTTTCACGCTCCAACTGCTGAAGACGAAGGCTAAAAACAAATGGACCGACACTAGCCTCGATGAGCATCTCAAGTACCTAAAGGATGTTCTTCCCGAGGGTAATCTATGTCCTAGTAGTGTTGATGAGGCCAAGAAGATCGTGTGCCCTCTTGATCTGCCACACGTTAGATACCATGCATGCATCAACGATTGCATAATTTATCGGAAGGAGCACGCGGAAAAAACAAGTTGTCCGGTGTGCAATGCTTCTCGATACAAGAAGGCCGGGAAGAAATGTCCCCAGAAAGTGGTATGGTACTTACCGATCACTCCCCGTCTCCAGAGGTATTTTGTAGATCCCAAGGAAGCAAAGCTAATGCGCTGGCACACGGAGAGGAAGAAGCCCGACGATGGAGATGATCCGAAGCTGAGACACGTCAAGGATGGAAGCCAGTGGAGAGCGTTGAACAGCTTCTATCGGTATTTTTAATGTGATGCAAGGAACAACGTGCTCGGCGCGTGTACCGATGGCATGAATCCGTTTGGCAACCAGAGCACCAACCATAGCACATGGCCCGTGTTTGTATGGATGTACAACCTCCCCCCTGGTTGTGCATGAAATCGAAGTACATTCACATGAGCATGCTTATTCAAGGGCCGAAACAACCAGGAAATAATATTAATTTGTATCTGGGGCTACTTCAGGAGGAGTTAGACACGTTATGGAAAACACCGGCCAAGACATGGGACGCCAGCAAAGGCGAGTATTTCAACATGAGAGCCGCGCTGATCACGACAGTGCACGACTATCTTGGTTACGGATATGTGGCAGGCCAAGTGTGCCATGGATATTGCGGATGCACGCGGTGCATGGATGATACGACGTCTCAGCAGCTAACGTTAAGGAAAGATGGCGGGTCTGGGAAAATCGTGTACATGGGGCATCGAAGATGGCTCGAACAGGACGACCCGTGGAGAAACCGTGGAGATCTATTCAATGGTCACGCTGAGCATCGAGGACCTCCACGTAAGCGGAGCGGTGCCGAAATCGATGAGCTGTTGAAAAACTGGAAGGAGTGCCCGCGTCGGGAAAGACGATGAGAAAGGCGCCGGAGCCGCTGCTGAAGGTATGGAAGACGAGGTCTGTGTTCTGGGACTTGGAGTACTGGCACAAACTCGATACACCTCATTGCCTTGATCAAATGCATATCTGTAAGAATGTCCTTGAGAGCTTGCTCGCAACACTGATGAACATGCCGGATAAGACCAAGGATGGGCCGAAGGCAAGAAAAGACTTGCAAGATTTGAAAATCAGGGAAGATCTGCACATGCCGCCCCGTAAAATGTCAGACGAGACAGAGACGGAGACAGAGGCACGGGAGAAGAAGGGCAAGAAAATAAAGAATGAGGATTATTGCCCCCCTTCTTGCTTCACCTTAAGTCAGGCTGAGATCAATCAATTCTTTAAGTGCCTTACCGGAGTCAAAGTTAGTTCCGGTTACTGTGGCAAGATAAGTAGATATCTAGACACGGACAAGAAAAGGTTCAGCGGGATGAAGTCTCATGACTGTCATGTGATGATGACGCAGATATTACCTGTTGCCCTTAGAGGGATAATGGACAAGCACGTCCGTGACACGCTTATTGGTCTCTGCAACTTTTTCGACGTCATCTCTCGAAAGTCGATCAGTGTGAAGCAGCTCCGAAGGCTACAGGAAGAGATCGTTGTGATACTGAATGAGCTTGAGATGTACTTCCCGCCCGCGTTCTTTGACGTGATGGTGCATCTGTGTGTCCATATTGTGGATGACATAATAGACCTGGGGCCGTCATTCCTGCACAACATGATGCCGTTTGAGAGGATGAATGGGATCATCAAAGGATTCGTTCGTAACATGTCCCGTCCGGATGGAAGCATCGTCCAGGGCTATTTGACACAAGAGTGCATCTCTTTCTGTGAGAATTTTCTATATGGCGCAGACCAGCCGCCTGGTGTTAGTGTTGGTTTGCCCGTTAACAAGCACGATGGGAGGCTCGAAGGAGAAGGTCACTGCAACGGTCGCAGGGAACTGCACGTGGCATACTCAGATCGACGCAGCGACTTTGACAGAGCAAACTTGGTAGTGCTACAACACCTAGACGAGGTAGATCCTTTCGTGGCACTGCACAAAGAAATTATCGCAAAGAAGTATCGTGACCGGGGGGTATGCAGGACGGACGCCGAAGTTACTAGAGAGCACAACTCCACTTTCCTGCATTGGTTCAAAGAGCATATTATTGCTAATCCCCCGGAGGAGGGCTCTAAGGACGGATTGCTCATATACGCCTTAGCACATGGCCCCTCGCCCAACCTCGTAACCTATCAGGCATATGATATCAACGGATACACGTTCTACACGGAGGCCAAAGATATGGACAGTGATGAATATCAGAACTCAGGGGTGACGATGGAATGCATGACCGGCAGCGACAACGGCGCAACTGAACGATTTTATGGAAGGGTCGAGGAGATCTGGGAGCTTGACTACTCTGGACTGCACAACACGATGATGTTCCGTGTCAGATGGGCTAAGAATGTCGAAAGAGAAAGCCGGATTTTCACTACCATGACTATACCCGACGCCAAGAGCGCTACCGTGAACGCTATCGCAAAAAACGAGCCATGGGTACACGCTAAGCACGTGACACAATGCTTCTTCATAACCGACCCATGCAATCCCAGTCGTGTTGTCGTGAGGAAAGGCAAAAGAAACATCATTGGAATGGATGGAGTCGCCAACGAGGAAGACTATGATCAGTACGGCAACCCAATGAGGGAAGATGACGATGATGATGAAGTATACGTCAAAAGAAGAATCAATACTACATTACCAAAGAAAAATCGTACTCCATGGAAAAGGCAAAGTCACAATGAGGGGCTCAATTATTCTTCGACGAACAAGAAGGGAAAGAAACTGACTCAAAAACGAAAACGTCAGCGCTGAGGAATCGGTCAAATGATGTAATATATATATATATATGTTCCTATTTTGTATACACACTTAATTAGCCATTATTATGCATGGGTCCAATGATGTAATATATATATGTTCCTATTTTGTATACACACTTAGCCATTATTATGCAAGGGTCCAATGATGTAATATATATGTTCCTATTATGCCGAGGAAAAGAAAAAAGGGAAACTGGTTATAGCAGTAGCGCTTTAGTGAAAAAGAGCTACATCTAGTCAAGGTAGCAGTAGCGGTTTCTGCAGAAAATCGCTATAGCTGCTCGTAATAGTAGTAGCGCGTTTCGTGTAAACGCGCTACTGCTACGTCCACTTAACCCAAAATTCTCCCTCTCCCTGCTTCATCCCGCCTCTTTCCCCCAAATCCCCACTCTCTCTTCCCCGGCCCGTCGCACCGCCGCGCCCGCCCCCAACCTCGGCGCGCTCGCCCCGACCCCGACATGCTCGCCCCCGACCCCGCCGCCCCCGACCCCGCCGCGCCCGACCCCGGTGCGCTCGCCCCCGACCCCGCCGCCCCGACCCAGGCGCGCTCGCCCCCGACCCGTCGGCCCTCGCCTCCCTCCTTTGCTTCCTCCCCTCCCAACCTCGGCCGTCGTCGGGCCTACCTCCTCGCCCTGCACCCTCTGTAAACCACCCCCCTCTCTCTCTCTGCTAGCTAGGGTTAATTTACTTAGGTTTTAGTTATGTTAATTAGGTTATCTATTTAGTTATGAATTTAGATAGGTTTCAAAATTTTCTGAATTTATATGCAAATTTGAACTGGACATGTGATATGTGGATATGTCATGTTTTGGACATGTCATGTTTTGGTAAATGGTCCGAGTTGCCTATGTTACGCTGGAATGTTGATTCATTTCCGTTCCGGTGAATTTCAGGCGCTCGATATGTCCATTTTTTTTAGCAAAGGTCATGCCGAAATTGTCCTCGTGCCTTATCATCCAAAGTAAGTCAGTTTCGAACAACCCTTTCATACATTTCAATCATTCTTTCTCTCTCTATGGGGAATAATTTGAGGTTTCTTTTCCCCGCAACAACGGGCGCGCCGTCCTTATCATTCTTTATCCACAAGTCTCCCACGCCGTGTATTTTGACCCTTCCAGAGACTACGAGAAAAAAGACTACACCCACATAATGAATATTCTAGATGATGCTCTCCAAGGCTTCAGCTTTAGAGGTGGCCACATGCAGATCAGGAAACAAAGGCACAAGAAGATGGGTTTCGCGCATAAAACTAACTTCTCCTGCATCCAAGTCCCAAAACCAAGCAAGAAGGATGGATTCTACATCCTCCATCTCATGATTCAGTTCAACACGGATCACCAAAAGCTTCGCATGAGAAGCAGAAATGATGATCATATCCACAAGTGGCTAGAATCTCATGGAGAAGCGGATTATAAACTTAGAGATGACTTCTTTCGCATCCAAAGCGACATTGCGATGATCATCATGAAAGAAGTCGTCGATGAGAAGGGGATGTTCCACCACGGCCCTATATCGCGAGCTGACGTCCGAACTCGCATAGGCATGCAACGTCTAAACCTCACGCCGTTCAAGAAGCTAGGGTCCATCCTCGATGATATGGAAGGGTGGAACTTCTAGTGATTTATGATGCCGATGATGATATGTGTCGGTTGAACTTGTATACTATTTGTAGCGATGCAACTTTGGGATGTCCATGATCCCTGCCGAACTTGCGTAACGCTACTTCGTTAGTTTGCGTACGATGACCTGCGTACCTCTAGTTAATTAATTTGCGTACTGTATGTTGCATCTAGTTGCTAACCCTTTCTTTTTCGGTGTTCTCTAGTATATTTTGTTGCATATATATGATTGTACATCCTCTTCATGAACATGCATCTCTAACAGGTACCTAGTTTCTTGATGGCGAGATGGAACTGCTATGTCATGTACAAAGGGAAGGTTCCGGGGGTGTACAACGAGTGGCATGAGTGTCAGGCGCAAGTGAGTGGGTTCTCGGACGCCAGCCATAAAGGCTTCAAAAGCAGACAAGAAGGAGAAGCTAGTTACTTGAGGTTCACGCTAGCGCGAGAGAGGACTCGTAACCGCCATCTCATGTATTGCATAGTTCCGCTCTCACTCATAGTGATAGCTCTTCTCGCGTATACCTTTGTTTAGATGGATGACGTTGTAGTTGCAAGTATTCGAGACTTGCATGTATCGCTATTTTCGAGATGATGACAAGATACCACTTTGTGTTGGATGATGATTATGACGAGACTATTTGTATGTATATGCTATGATTACATTTGTGGTCTCGCAGGCATTTGTATGTGTATCATGATGACATTTGTATGTGCTAAAGATTCTTCTATAAAGCCTGTTCAAATACAAAACAAATATGTCGAAAAAAAAACAAAAAACAACTAAAATTAGCAGTAGCGAGTGGAGAATAGTTAGCAGCAGCGTGGTTGTAGCAGTAGCGCGCACAGGGGAAGCGCGCTATAGCTATTAGCAGCAGCGAGGTTCCTTTAAGAGCGCTGCTGCAACACTTGTGTAGCAATAGCGCGGGTGGACCAACGCTACTGCTATACGTTAGCTGTAGCGCCTTATTAGTAGCGCCGGCCCCCGCGCTACTAAAAGGCCGAAAACCCACGCTGCTGCTAGGCTTTTCCCTAGTAGTGTGACAATGGGTTATTCTATTGATTCACTTGATGTATGTTTTGGTGATCTACTTGCGGTTTCCGCCCATGAACCTATGCATAGGGGTTGGCACACGTTTTCGTCTTGACTCTTCGATAGAAACTTTGGGGCACTCTTTGAAGTACTTTGTGTTGGTTTGAATAGATGAATCTGAGATTGTGTGATGCATATCGTATAATCATGCCCGCGGATACTTGAGGTGACATTGGAGTATCTAGGTGACATTAGGATTTTGGTTGATTTGTGTCTTAAGGTGTTATTCTAGTACGAACTCTATGATAGATCGATTAGAAAGGATAACTTTGAGGTGGTTTCGTACCCTACCATAATCTCTTCGTTTGTTCTCCACTATTAGTAACTTTGGAGTGACTCTTTGTTGCATGTTGAGGGATAGTTATATGATCCAATTATGTGATTATTGTTGAGAGGACTTCACTAGTGAAAGTATGAACCCTAGGCCTTGTTTCCTAGCATTGCAATACCGTTTGTGCTCACTTTTATCATTAGTTACCTTGTTGTTTTTATATTTTTAGATTACAAAAACCTATATCTACTATCCATATTGCACTTGTATCACCATCTCTTCGCCGAACTAGTGCACCTATACAATTTACCATTGTATTGGGTGTGTTGGGGATACGAGAGACTCTTTGTTATTTGGTTGCAGGGTTGCCTGAGGGAGACCATCTTCATCCTATGCCTCCCACAGATTGATAAACCTTAGGTCATCCACTTGAGGGAAATTTGCTACTGTCCTACAAACCTCTGCACTTGGAGTCCCAACAACGTCTACAAGAAGAAGGTTGTGTAGTAGACATCATTGAGCATCACTTCAGTCACTCTGACTTTGTTCACTTGGACCCCACTTAACAATAGGGTGGTTCCTATGGCTCAACAAAGAAGAAAAGGAAACTACGAAACAACTATGTCTTCCCACTCCATAGTCTTCATATGAATGTCTTCTCATGTCATAATCTTCATCTTGAATGTCTTCACGAACCACCATTGTCTTCAATGTCTTCACACATTTTTATGGGTCATCTCTGGTAGGTAAAACGAATCAATAAAGGACTACTACCTGTGTTATCCTGCAATTCTCACAAAAACATTAGTCCCACAACCAAGTTTGTCGTCAATACTTGATATGTCTCCAATGTATCTATAATTTTTGATTGTTCCATGCTATTATATTATCTATTTTGGATGTTGATGGTCTTATTTATACAATTTTATATTATTTTTGGGACTAACCTACTAACCCAAGGCCCAGTGCAAATTGCTGTTTTTTTTGCCTATTTCAGTGTTTCGCAGAAAAGGAATATCAAACAGAATCCAAACGGAATGAAACTTTTAGGAGAGTTATTTTTGGAACAAACATGATCCAGGGGACTTGGAGTGGACACCAAGAAATCAATGAGTAGGCCACGAGGCAGGGGGCGCCTATCCCCCTAGGCGCGCCCTCCACCCTCGTGGGCCCCTCGTGGCTCCACCGACCTACTTCTTCCTACTATATATATATATATATACCCCGAAAACATCCAGGAGCACCACGAAACCCTATTTACACCGCCGCAACCTTCTGTACCCAAGAGATCCCAACTTGGGGCCTTTTTCGGAGCTCCACCAGAGGGGGAATCAATCACGCAGGGCTTCTACATCAACACCATAGCCTCTCCGATGATGTGTGAGTAGTTTACTTCAGACCTTCGGGTCCATAGTTATTAGCTAGATGGCTTTTTCTCTCTCTTTGGATCTGAATACAATGTTCTCCTCGATCTTCTTGGAGATGTATTCGATGTAACTCCTTTTGCGGTGTGTTTGTCGAGATCCGATGAATTGTGGGTTTATGATCAAGTTTATATATGAACAATATTTGATTCTTCTCTGAAATCTTTTATGTATGATTTGTTATCTTTTCAAGTCTCTTCGAATTATCAGTTTGGTTTAGCCTACTAGATTGATCTTTCTTGCAATGGGAGAAGTGCTTAGCTTTGGGTTCAATCTTGCGGTGTCCTTTCCTAGTGACAGTAGGGGCAGCAAGGCACGTATTGTATTGTTGCCATCAAGGATAAAAAGATGGTGTTTATATCATATTGCTTGAGTTTATCCCTCTACATCATGTCATCTTGCCTAATGCGTTACTCTGTTCTTATGAACTTAATACTCTAGATGCAAGCTGGATAGCGGTCGATGTGTGGAGTAATAGTAGTAGATGCAGAATCGTTTCGGTCTACTTGTCGCGGACGTGATGCCTATATACATGATCATGCCTAGATATTCTCATAATTATGCACTTTTCTATCAATTGCTCGACAGTATTTTGTTCACCCACCGTAATACTTATGCTATCTTGAGAGAAGAAACTAGTGAAACCTATGGCCCCTAGGTCTATTCTCCATTATATTAATCTCCTGTCAACAAGCTATTTTTGTCGCCGTTTATTTTGCAATCTTTACTTCCAATATCATAAAAATACCAAAAATATTTATCTTATTATTATTATCTCTATCAGATCTCGCTCTCGTAAGTGACCGTGAAGGGATTGACAACCCCTTTATCACGTTGGTTGCGAGGTTCTTATTTGTTTGTGTAGGTATGAGGGACTTACGTGTAGTCTCCTACTGGATTGATACCTTGGTTCTAAAAAACTGAGGGAAATACTTACGCTACTTTGATACATCACCCTTTCCTCTTCAAGGGAAAACCAACACAGTGCTCAAGAGGTAGCAAGAAGGATTTCTAGCACCGTTGCCGAGGAGATCTATGCACAAGTCAAGACATACCAAGTACCCATCACAAAATCTTATCCCTCGCATTACATTATTTGCTATTTTCCTCTCGTTTTCCTCTCCCCCACTTCACCCTTGCCGTTTTATTCGCCTTCTTTTTTGTTCCCCTTCTCTTTTCCAGTTTGTCTTTTTTTTCGCTTGCTTCTTGTGTGCTTGTGTGTTGGATTGTTTGTCACCATAGCTCAAGATAATACTAAATTGTGTGACTTTTCTAATACCAACAATAATGATTTTATTAGCACTCCGATTGCTCCTCTTACCGATGCTGAATCTTGTGAAATTAATAGTGCTTTGCTAAATCTTGTCATGAAAGATCTGTTTTTCGGCTTTCCTAGTGACGATGCCGCTACTCATCTAAACAGCTTTGTTGATTTGTGTGATATGCAAAAGAAGAAAGATGTGGATAATGATATTGTTAAATTGAAGCTATTCCCGTTTTCGCTTAGAGATCGTGCTAAAACTTGGTTTTCTTCTTTGCCTAAAAATAGTATCGATTCATGGAATAAGTGCAAAGATGCTTTTATCTCTAAGTATTTTCCTCCCGCTAAGATCATCTCTCTTAGAAACGATATTATGAATTTTAAGCAACTTGATCATGAACATGTTGCACAAGCTTGGGAGAGAATGAAACTAATGATACGTAATTGCCCTACACATGGTTTGAATCTTTGGATGATTATACAATTTTTTTATGCTGGATTGAATTTTGCTTCTAGAAATCTTTTAGATTCGGCCGCAGAAGGCACTTTTATTTAAATCGCTTTAGGAGAAGCTACTAAACTCCTAGATAATATTATGGTTAATTATTCTCAATGGCACACGGAAAGATCTACTAGTAAAAAGGTGCATGTAATAGAAGAAATTAATGTTTTGAGTGGAAAGATGGATGAACTTATGAATTTTTTTGCTAATAAGAGTGTTTCTTCTGATCCTAATGATATGCCTTTGTCTACTTTGATTGAGAATAATAATGAATCTATGGATGTGAATTTTGTTGGTAGGAACAATTTTGGTAATAACATGTATAGAGGTAATTTTAATCCTAGGCCGTTTCCTAGTAATTCCTCTAATAATTATGGTAATTCCTACAACAATTCTTATAGAAATTATAATAAGATGCTCTCTGATTTTGAATCTAGTATTAAAGAATTTATTAGTTCGCAAAAGAGTTTCAATGCTTTGATTGAAGAAAAAATGGCTAAGATTGATGAGTTGGCTAGGAACGTGGATAGAATTTCTCTTGATGTTGATTCTTTGAAACTTAGATCTATTCCACCTAAGCATGATATCGATGAGTCTCTCAAAGCCATCAGAATTTCCATTGATGAGTGCAAGGAAAGAACCGCTAGGATGCGTGCAAAAAAGGATTGCTTTATAAGAGCGTGTTCTTCTAGTTTTGATGATAATAAGGATGAAGAGCTAAAAGTAATTGATGTGTCTCCTATTAAATCTTTGTTTTTCAATATGAATCTTCATAATGATGGGACTGGAGATGAGTCAATTTAGTTAAAAGGCGTCCCAATAATTCGGAGTTTTTAGATCTTGATGCAAAAATTGGTAAAAGTGGGATTGGAGAGGTCAAAACTTTACATAGAAATGAACCCACTATCTTGGATTTCAAGGAATTTAATTATGATAATTGTTCTTTAATAGATTGTATTTGCTTGTTGCAATCCGTGCTAAATTCTCCTCATGCTTATAGTCAAAATAAAGCTTTTACCAAACATATCATTGATGCCTTAATGCAATCTTATGAAGAAAAGCTTGAATTGGAAGTTTCTATCCCTAGAAAACTTCATGATGAGTGGGAGCCTACTATTAAAATTAAAATTAAAGATCATGAATGCTATGCTTTATGTGATTTGGGTGCTAGCGTTTCTACGATTCCAAAAACTTTATGTGATGTGTTAGGTTTCCGTGAATTTTATGATAGTTCTTTAAACTTGCACCTTGCGGATTCCACTATTAAGAAACCTATGGGAAGAATTAATGATGTTATTATTGTTGCAAATAGGAATTATGTGCCCATAGATTTCATTGTTCTTGATATAGATTGCAATCCTACATGTCCCATTATTCTTGGTAGGCTTTTCCTTAGAACGATTGGTGCAATTATTGATATGAAAGAAGGGAATGTTAGATTCCAATTTCCATTAAGGAAAGGCATGGAACACTTTCCTAGAAACAAAATTAAATTACCTTATGAATCTATTATGAGAGCCACTTATGTATTGCATACCAAAGATGATAACACCTAGATCTATCCTTGCTTTTATGCCTAGCTAGGGGCGTTAAACGATAGTGCTTGTTGGGAGGCAACCCAATTTTATGTTTGTTTCTTGCTTTTTGGTTTTGTTCTGTTTAGTAATAAATAATTCATATATCCTCTGTTTAGATGTGGTTTTATGCTTTTAATTAGTGTTTGTGCCAAGTAGAACCTTTGGGAAGACTTGGGGAAAGTCTTTGCGATCTTGCTGTAAAAAAACAGACCTTTAACGCTCACAAGAATTGCTGGAATTTTTTACTGGAGAGTGCGATTAGGTTGATTCCTTTTGAATATGATTAATAGATAAATTACTCACGTCCAGAAATTTATTTGAGAATTTTTGGGGTTACAGAAGTACTCGAAACCTACATATTACTACAGACTGTTCTGTTTTTGACAGATTCTGTTTTTCGTGTGTTGTTTGCTTATTTTGATGAATCTATGGCTAGTATCAGAGGTTATGAACCATAGAGAAGTTGGAGTAAAGTAGGTTTAACACCAATACAAATAAAGAATGAGTTAATTACAGTACCTTAAGTGGTGGTTTGTTTTCTTATACTAACGGAGGTCATGAGATTTTTTGTTTAAGTTTTGTGTTGTGAAGTTTTCAAGTTTTGGGTAAAGATTTGATGGATTATGGAATAAGGAGTGGAAATAGCCTAGGATTGGGGATTCCCAAGGCACCCCAAGGTAAAATTCAAGGACAACAAAAATCCTAAGCTTTGGGATGCCCCGGAAGGCATCCCCTCTTTCGTCTTCTTCTATCGGTAACTTTACTTGAGGCTATATTTTTATTCACCACATGATATGTGTTTTGCTTGGAGTGTCTTGTATGATTTGAGTCTTTGATTTTTATTTACCACAATCGTCCTTACTGTACACACCTTTTGGAAGGGACACACATGAATTGGAATTTATTAGAATACTCTATGTGATTCACTTGTATCTTTTGAGCTAGATAATTTTGCTCTAGTGCTTCACTTATATATTTTTAGAGCATGGTGGTGGTTTTATTTTATAGAAATTATTGATCTCTCATAATTCACTTATATTATTTTGAGAGTCCTTTAGAACAGCATGGTAATTTGCTTTGGTTATGAAATTAGTCCTAATATGATAGGCATCCTAGATGGGTATAATAAAAACTATCATAGAAAGTGCATTGAATACTATGAGGAGTTTGATACTTGATAATTGTTTTGAGATATAAAGATGGTGATATTAGGGTGTGCTAGTTGAGTAGTTGTGAATTTGAGAAATACTTGTGTTGAAGTTTGCAAGTCCCGTAGCATGCATGTATGGTAACCGTTGTGTAACAAATTTGAAACATGAGGTCTTGTTTGATTGTCTTCCATATGAGTGGCGGTCGGGGACGAGCGATGGTCTTTTCCTACCAATCTATCCCCTAGGAGCATGCGCGTAATGCTTGGCTTTTTATGACTTGTAGATTTTTGCAATAAGTATGTGAGTTCTTTATGACTAATGTTGAGTCCATGGATTATACGCACTCTCACCCTTCCATCATTGCTAGCCTCTTTGGTACCATGCATTGCCCTTTCTCACCTTGAGAGTTGGTGCAAACTTCGCCGGTGCATCCAAACCCCGTGATACGATACGCTCTGTCACACATAAACCTCCTTATATCTTCTTCAAAACAGCCACCATACCTACCTATTATGGCATTTCCATAGCCATTCCGAGATATATTGCCATGCAACTTTCCACCGTTTCATTCATGACATGCTTCATCATTGTCATATTGCTTTGCATGATCATGTGATTGACATCGTATTTGTGGCAAAGCCACCATGCATAATTTATCATACATGTCACTCTTGATTCATTGCCCTTCCCGGTACACCGCCGGAGGTATTCATATAGAGTCATATTTTATTCTAATATCGAGTTGTAATCATTGAGTTGTAAATAAACAGAAGTGTGATGATCATCATTAATAAAGCATTGTACCAAATAAAAAAAGAAGAGAAAGGCCAAATATAAAAAGAAAGGCCCAAAAAAGAAAAAAGGAAATAAAAAGGGGCAATGCTACTATCCTTTTTTCCACACTTGTGCTTCAAAGTAGCACCATGATCTTTATGATAGAGAGTCTCTTGTTTTGTCACTTTCATATACTAGTGGGAATTTTTCATTATAGAACTTGGCTTGTATGTTCCAACAATGGGCTTCCTCAAATGCCCTAGGTCTTCGTGAGCAAGCAAGTTGGATGCACACCCACTTAGTTTCTTTTGTTGAGCTTTCATACATTTATAGCTCTAGTGCATCTGTTGCATGGAAATCCCTACTCCCTGCATTGGCATCAATTGATGGGCATATCCCTAGCCCGTTGATTAGCCGCGTCAATGTGAGACTTTCTCCTTTTTGTGTCTTCTCCACATAACCCCCTATCATTATTCTATTCCACCCATAGTGCTATATCCATGGCTCACGCTCATGTATTGCGTGAAAGTTGAAAAAAGTTTGAGATTACTAAAGTATGAAACAATTGCTTGGCTTGTCATAGGGGTTGTGCAAGATGAGAGCATTCTTGTGTGACGAAAATGGAGCATGACCAAACTATATGATTTTGTAGGGATGAACTTTCTTCTGCCATGTTATTTTGAGAAGACATGATTGCTTAGTTAATATGCTTGAAATATTATTATTTTTATGTCAATATTAAACTTTTGTCTTGAATCTTTTGGATCTTAACATTCATGCCACAATAAATAAAATTACATTAAGAATTATGCTAGGTAGCATTCCACATCTAAAATTCTGTTTTTATCATTTACCTACTCGAGGACGAGCGGGAATTATGCTTGGGGATGCTTGATACGTCTCCAACATATCTATAATTTTTGATTGTTCCATGCTATTATATTATCTGTTTTGGATGTTAATGGGCTTATTTATACACTTTTATATTATTTTTGGGACTAACCTACTAACCCAAGGCCTAGTGCAAATTGCTGTTTTTTGCCTATTTCAGTGTTTCACAGAAAAGGAATATCAAAAGGAATGAAACCTTCGAGACACTTACTTTTGGAACAAACGTGATCCGGGGGACTTGGAGTGGATGTCAAGAAATCAACAAGGAGGCCACGAGGTAGGGGGCGCGCCTATCCCCGTGGGCGCGCCCTCCCCTCTCGTGGGCCCCTCGTGGCTCCACCGACCTACTTCTTCCTCCTATATATATCCATATACCCCAAAAACATCCAAGAGCACCACAAAACCCTATTTCCACCACCGCAACCTTCTGTACCGAAGAGATCCCATCCTGGGGCCTTTTCCGGAGCTCCGCCGGAGGGGGAATTAATCACGGAGGGCTTCTACATCAACACCATAGCCTCTCCGATGATGTGTGAGTAGTTTACTTTAGACCTTCGGGTCCATAGTTATTAGCTAGATGGCTTCTTCTCTCTTTTTGGATCTCAATACAATGTTACCCCCTCTCTTGTGGAGATCTATTCGATGTAATCTTCTTTTGCGGTGTGTTTGTTGAGATCCGATGAATTGTGGGTTTATGATCAAGTTTATCTATGAAAAATATTTGATTCTTCTCTGAAATCTTTTATGTATGATTTTTTATCTTTGCAAGTCTCTTAGAATTATTAGTTTGGTTTGGCCTACTAGAATGCTCTTTCTTGCAATGGGAGAAGTGCTTAGCTTTGGGTTCAATCTTGCGGTGTCCTTTCCCAATGACAGTAGGGGCAGCAAGGCATGTATTGTATTGTTGCCATCGAGGATAAAAAGATGGGGTTTATATCATATTGCTTGAGTTTATCCCTCTACATCATGTCATCTTGCCTAATGCGTTACTTTGTTCTTATGAACTTAATACTCTAGATGCATGCTGGATAGCGGTCGATGTGTGGAGTAATAGTAGTAGATGCAGAATCATTTCGGTCTACTTGTCGTGGACATGATGCCTATATACATGATCATGCCTAGATATTCTCATAATTATGCACTTTTCTATCAATTGCTCGACAGTAATTTGTTCACCCACCGTAATACTTATGCTATCTTGAGAGAAGCAAGTAGTGAAATCTATGGCCACCGGGTCTATTCTCCGTTATATTAATCTGCCATCAACAAGCTATTTCTGTCGCCGTTTATTTTGCAATCTTTACTTACAATCTATATCATAAAAATACCAAAAATATTTATCTTATTATTATTATCTCTATCAGATCACTCTCATAAGTGACCATGAATGGATTGACAACCCCTTTATCGCATTGGTTGCGAGGTTCTTATTTGTTTGTGTAGGTACGAGGGACTTGCGTGTAGTCTCCTACTGGATTGATACCTTGGTTCTCAAAAAACGAGGGAAATACTTATGCTACTTTGCCGCATCACCCTTTCCTCTTCAAGGGAAAACCAACGCAGTGCTCAAGAGGTAGCAATACTCCAAAACTAACTAGTGGTGGCACTAGATGCACTTACAATCTCCCCCTTTTTGGTGATTGATGACAAATCGGTTGAAGTTTTCAACGGGGATAAAAAAATATCTGAGAGTTAAGGATAAAAGCATTGTGTTCATAAGTTGCAAAAGGCTCCCCCTGAAGATGTGCATATAAGTAGTTTGCCTCTGAATGCAAATGCACATGGCAGGTTTTACTTTGTGGAGATCCTCTTCAACTTACGAAGACAATTCATCATGCATTTAAGTATAATGAAGATAAATGACATGCACAATGAAAAATGAATGTCTGCGGAATGGCTTCATGCGGGATTTATCATCGCATCACAAAGTAGCAGAAAAAGTAGCAGACGACCTTCGAGTTTAAGTGTTACAACTCAAAAACCAAATTGTTTCAAAAGACGAGAGTTGTAAAGACTTAGAAAAAATTAATGCAACCACCCATATGGACCCGCTTGAAGACTGTCAACTCATATGCTTGTCCCCCTTTTGTCAGTAATGACCAAAAAGGTTTGAAGACATAAAGTATCTACTCGTTCCCAGCTAGAGTAGATGATGGAGCAGGGTCGTCGTTGGTGTTTGGTGGTGCAGACAGGCCTGATGCAGAATCCAGATGCAGTGCAGCCATGGTCGGTGAAGTGGCGTCGTCTTCTTCATCGATGACTCTTGCAACAATAGTTGGAGCCAAAGACGAATGTTTAGAATCTTCAATAGACGGAGTGTGATGCCAGCTTGCATTTGGTGGAGGCCTAGAGTCAAACTTGAAGTTCTTTGTGAAGCCATCTTCACGGAGATCTTCTTCAGGGCAGAGCATTGTGAGGCTCTTTCAGGACCGCCGACAGGCTTCATGTGCAACAAATGAGTTCTTGGTGGCTAAGTTTTGAACGCGGTTGACATCCACCAAGAGACTTTGCATCTGACGCTTCAGCCAGTCATGATGCTTATCCTGCTTTTGATGCAATGCCACCAGAAGCTCTCGGTCATTGAGTACATGAGAATGCTTCTGAGGCCTTTGGGCAATTGTACTTGCAGTGGCTTCAGTGTTAGCCCGGTGTGGCACTCTCATGTTTCCAGCCAGAGGATAAGCAGGTGTTGCAGCATTGGGGACAAGAATTCCTTCAATTGGATGTGAGAAGCTTTGAAATTCAGCATTCTGAAGGTGTATGGGCTTCTTTGCAGGCTCGGGGTAGATGGCTTCAATGGACGGATCAACTTCAGGCAGAAAGACAATATGGTTGCGCGCTGAAGACTGATAGTCAATAGTGGAATGAAGCTTGATCAGGCGCATCACCCATGGAGCATAGAACTTCAGGCCAAACAAATCAATTCCAGAAGCAGCAAGTTGTCTAATGAAGAAATCCTGGGTGTTGAATCTGATGCCATTGATGATATAGAATACCAAAGTATTCATGGCGCTTTCAAGTTTAGCTTCAGAAGAATGTCCCTTGATGGGCTAGTACGCCGAAGAATATGGTACATTGTGCATGGCAAGTACTCGAGGTCTTCACAAAGAACTCATTTGGGTATTCGGCGTCTTGAGGCAATGGCTTCATCATGCTAAGCATCTAGCTCATATTTGGCTCAAGCTTCTGGAAAATGCTCTGCATCTCATTCCTATGAAGCTGACAACCAGGTTCATATAGCTCACCTAGAGTGGGCAGGGAAGTCAGCTTGATGATGTCTTGAGCTTTGGCTTCGTGATGTATATCACCTGTCATCCACTCAAGGACCCAAGTCTTCAAATCCCTGTTGTAGCCTCGAATATGTAGAGTGGCGTAGAACTGCAGCAGAAGCTCTTCATTCCAATGTTCCTTGTCTGTTACAAAGGGCAGAAGTCCAACATCCCGAAAGCAGTCAAGGGCTTCCTCAAGACATGGCAGATCAGCCATAGCATCACAGTCCAGACGCTAGTGCAGATAAATCCGGTCTTGGTTGTAGAGGATGCACGAGTAATAGCTTCGCTGCAGATGGCTCCAGAATCTGTCTGAGGAGATATTAGGCTACGTGTAAGGGTTCTTGGCGCTGTCAAAGAAAGTATTATGCTCTCTAAAGTTGTGCACGCTAAAAGAACCCTATGTAGTTGCAGCACTTGGAAGCCTTGGCAGCCTAGGCTTGGGCTTCTGAACTTGAGGCCTCTGCTCCACATGATAGTCATACTGTGGCCCGGGAGCAGTGGAACCATAATAGGCCATCTGACTGTGCCAGGCTCACCTTCACGATTGAATGCCTATTCAATGGTGTGAGGCCTTGGGGGAGGAACAACGTCACTTGAGCTGATAGGTGGCACACTGGTGTTAGTGGCAGCATTGCCTTTAGGCTCGACATTGTCTTCAGCCATGACTGAGTCATTGGCTTCAGTGGTGTTGTTGGTGGCAGCCTTAGGGTTTTCAACCTCCTCTGGTCAAGGAATGGAGGGTCAGGCTCAATCACATTCACCTCAAGAATGAATTGATCACTTGCTGGGGGTGTGGCTTCTCTTTATTCTTCTCTTTCTTCTTCAGCTGATGTAGCCGGAATGTCTTTAGCAGTCTTAGCTTCAGACTCTGAGGCAGTCGCAGAAGGAGTGGCTTCAGGCAACACATGACGTGCTACTGAGCTAGTGTGTTGCGCTTCTCCTTATGGAATGCATGCTATAGAGACCTGTAGACGGAGTCCTTTGCGAAGCCTGCGAAAAGCTGGTGACGCCTTTGGAGAAGGAGTGGTATGTTCCATGTAGTTGTCCTTGTCAAGAACCAGAGTGGTGACTTGAGATGGTGGTGTTCTTGGTGTCTCATCTTACAGAGGGGTTTCTTGTTGTTGTCACTCCGTCCATGAGTCATCTTGAGCAATTGGTGTCAGGGGATGACCAATGCTAATTAGTTCACAGCTTGTGAGAGCAGGCGATGATGCCAACTTGGGTAGGAGCTGAGGAAGGACTACATCGTCATTTATATTTTCTTTGTGACCAATGTCTTCAGCTGTGTTGGGGTCAACAACTAGAACTTCTTCACTTTCTGGAGCCTCTATGGAAGCAGGCTCATGGATCACAAGGCGACGTTCTTGGTTGGTGGAGGCAGGGAGAACGACTGAAATGGGTTCAATGTTGAGGGGCTCTGTGGCAGTAGCACGCTCTATCTTTGAAGACTTTGAAGCCTTTGTCTTCAATTTCTTCTTGGAGGGAGCATCATCAGATGTATCCTTGTGCTTCCTCTTCCTGGCTTCGGCTTCAGCTTGCCGTGTCTTCTTCATTTCTGAAGCTGCTGAGGGGACCTTTGGCTTCGAGCCAGTCATAATGGCAGGGAAGACAATGCGAGGTTCTTCCTGCCTTTGAGCTTCAGATTGGGCCGCAGCAAACTTCTTCTTTTGCTTGGCAGCCATCCTGGGGTCGATGCTAGGACTCCCAAGATCCTTTCTCTTTTCAGCTTCATTGTGTGCTTGGACACATTTCTGTGCATAATACTTCATGCGCTCTCAAGAGCCTTTGGCTTCTTCACGCTTCTTGTGGAACTCTTCCTTGAGATCGTGCAACATCTTCTTGAATATTTGCACATCAACCACACTGAGCTTGGCCATGTCCTTCTTGAAATGCGCCTTCTCCTGATCAATCTTGTTCTTGAGATCGACAATTTTCTGAGCTAAGGCCAACTCATTTGCAATGGCTCCATGAAAAGTGACACTGATGTCCACTGGCAGCTGCAAGCTAGTCATCAATACTAATGCTCTGGTCGTCAAACCACTCATCGCTGAAGTTGTTCAAAATATCAACATCAAAGAGGGGCAGATCATTGAAGATCTCCGCCTTTTGCTTTCTCTTTATCAGCATCTCTAGAGCTTCATCACCAAGATCTTCATCGCTGGACAGATCAATGGTGTCTTCCTTGTTGCGCAGAACGGCAGCATGAGTCAAGTCATGCCCAGAAACTTTCTTGGGCTTCTTGGTATTCTTGGTCCTCTTGGACATGCAAGACAGGTCTTCAGACTGCACACTGGGTTCAGGAGGTGCAGTGGCCAATGGCTTCATAGTTGAATTGGTTGGTGCAACAGAGGGCTTTGAAGCTTTTGCCTTCTTCTTCTTCTTCTTCTTCTTCTTCTGCTTCGATGGTGATGGCACATCTTCAGAGTCTGTGTCATCAGCTGATTGATCCATCATGGCCCTCTGAGTAGCAATATGAGAGAGGAGCCCATCAAAGCTGGTGAAGGGGCCGATGACATTGGGATTAGCTTTGCGAGTGTCATCCTGTCTTGGAGCAGAAGGACTGGGGTTGAAGTTGAGTCCAAGATCCTTTTTGTTCTTTGCAGCCGACTCCTTTGCAAACTGGTAGTTGTGCTTGAAGAGATTGTCTTCCCGACAAAATAACAAGGATGATGGGTCAGCATTTTCAGGTTGAGTTCCTCTGACCATGCAAGGATAGAAACCTTCGACAATAGCTTCAGGCTTCGTCTTTGGCTATAGATTCTTGTACAGAATATCGCCCCACGGGCTCTTGATGGCATTCTTCTCAGCATATTCAGTAGTGACGAAGTTATAATTGAACCACTGTTATGCCCAATGTGTTCGGATCCATAGGATCGGGGTCTTGCGCTGATTGTAGTTCTCCTCTGGATCTGTCTTGTATAGTTCATATAGATCCGGAGGCAGATCTAGAGCTGTATTGCCTCGGTGTTGCCTGCCACCTTTCCTTGCCGATTTTTCAGTGGCCATGATATTCAGACTGATAGGCTTCAGAATAGTGAAAGGCTTCCGTCTACTGGTTAGACAAGAACTGGCTTCAGGGGAGTGAATATGATGCAGTAAGAACTCTGCAAATGAATGCAGACTATGAGAACCAAGGGATTCTCCCACGGACATGTACCTGTGACGGCATTAGAGACGCGAGGGAAGGGGAAGAGCTCATATGCATTCTTAGAAGATTTTGAAGCTAAAAATCAGTTTGAAGACATTGACCTCATAGAGCGAAGACATTCACTTATTTGAAGAGAGTTGGTTCAAGATTTGTATGAATCCATGAATAAGTACAAGTGAGGAATCTAACTAGTTATGAAGCATAAGTGAATATCCTTTGCATGATATGAGATGCAGGAAGAGACAGATCCAAATTTGGAAGTGTAGAAACCACTTTTGGTTGAAGTGGATGGATTTGACAGATGAAAAAGACAGTAAAAAGTGAGATTTAATTACCACTGACAAACTGCTAGACGAGGCAGAGAAGGAAGTCGAGCAATCCAATCTCCTGCGCCCTAACCTGGCGGCGGAAGACACCTACTGCGGAGGCGGAGAAGACGAGGTCCGCGGCCGGCGTGAGGACGGCGTCGAAGAAGTCGCGGCAGCTAAGTGCTTCGTCTCCGACGTCGACGCGAGCTAGCGATGGCACTAGGGTTTGAGCAAGGTTGCGAGGTGGAGCAGGAGATTAGACTGCGCGGGGTGAGTGTTTATAAGGTAAAGGGCTGCACAGTGCAATTTCGCAGGTGCCCCTGGTGGTTCACATCTGATGGACACGTGGCGTGCATGCAACTCATTGAAAGTTGTTCCATGTTCCCACACACGCCTGGTTTGTCGGGTGGTCGTTCCGGCTTCTCCGGCATTTAGGCAAAAGGGATATAACATTGCAAACGGGTTTAAATGTGTGTCTTTGTGTCTTCAGCTGACAAGGACGCAGTGAAGACATTTGACTCATTCAACAAGACTAAATCAACATTGTGAAGATAAACTTTGAAGACAAATCAATGTTGAAGACAAACCAAATGCGAAGATAATGCAATCATGACACCAAATGAAAAACTCCGAGAAGTTTTGGTGGTGGCGTTACCCACCGTATAGGAAGTATTAGACCCAGACACGATGCACAATTATTGTGGCGCTCCGAAGTCAAATTCTGCATTAATGTATTCACACTTAGAAGGTAAGTCTTCATTGATTGAAGATATACGTTACTTCATGTGTAGCACATCTAAGTCATCAACGCGGATAAGCGTTAGGATGTGTGTCCAATCACAGGACATTCGAGGATTCTAAGATATTTAGCTCACACCGCAACTTGCAAAACCTTTTCTCATCCAAGGTCTTTGTGAAGATATATGCCAATTGCTCTTCGGTGTTGACGTGAATGATATCAATATCTTCCTTCATGACATGATCTCTGAGAAAGTGATGACGGATCTGAATGTGCTTTGTCTTCGAGTGTTGGACTGTGTTGTTGGCAATCTAGATGGTGCATTCATTGTCGCAGTAGAGTGGCACATGCTTCAGGTGGATGCCATAGTCCTTGAGGGTTTGCTTCATCCATAGAAGCTAGAGAGAATTCCTTATTTGACACTGTCTTAAAAAATCTGGTTCCTTATTTGACACTGGAAAAGTTTTTCTTCCCTATTTGACACTAGTCTTAAATTTTATTCCCTATACGACACTTCCGTCAATTTTGAGCATAAATGACACCTGAAAAGATGATTTTGCCCCTCATGCGGTATGTGTGTGCGCACGCGTGTGTGCTGTTTGCGTGTGTCGGTGCACGCGCACATGTGTGCTGCTGCTGCATGTGTGTGTGCATGTGTGCTGCTACGTGTGTGTTTTCTACTGCGTGTGTACGTGTGTGTGTGTGTGTGTGCGTTGTTGTGTGCCTATGTGCTGCATGCGTGTGTGCTGCTGCTATGTGTGTGTGTGTATGTGTGTGTGTGTTGCGTGCGTCTGTGTTGCTGCGCGTGTGTGCACGTGCATGTGTGTTTGCTACGTGTGTGTGCACGTGCGCGTGCGTGTTGTTGCGTGTGTGTGCGCGTGCATGTGTGTTGGTGCATGTGTATGTGTTGTTGCGTGTGTGCTCCTGCACTCGCACTGATGCTGGGTGTGTGCGCTATTGCACCCCACACATACCACATAAGGGGCAAAAGAGTCTTTTTAGGTGTCATTTAGGCTTAAAATGGACGGAAATGTCATATAGGGAATAAAATTTAGAACTTGTGTCAAATAGGGAAGAAAAACTTTTTCAGTGTCAAATAAGGAAGCAGATTTTAAGATAGTGTCAAATAAGGAATTTTCTCTAGAAGCTAAGAGTAGCAAGATCCAGCAACAATGTATTCAGATTCAGCAGTGGAAAGGGATACATAGTTCTGCTTTTTTGAAGACCAACAGACAAGAGATCGTCCAAAAAAGTGTCATGTTCCTGATGTGGACTTGCGATCAACCTTGTCACCGGCATAATCAGCATCTGAGAATCCAACTAGATCAAACTCTGAGCCCTTTGGATACCATAATCCTAGTGTTGGGGTGTAAGCCAAATATCAAAGAATTCGCTTCACAACTAAGTGATGCGATTCCTTTGGGGCCGCTTGGAATCAGACACACATGCAAACGCTAAGCATTATATCTGGCCTAGATGCACATAAGTAGAGTAAAGAACCAATCATGGAGTGGTATACCTTTTGGTCGAACTCTTTACCATTGTCGTCGGGGCCCAGATGACTTTTGGTTGGCATTGGCGTTGTGTACCCTTCCCAGTCTTGCATTCCAAACTTCTTCAGGTAATCTTTGAGGTATTTCTCTTGTGATATGAACATGCCATTTCTCTACTGACGGATTTGAAGACCAAGGAAGAATTTCAGCTCACCCATCATGGACATCTGATATTGCTCTTGCATCATATGCCCAAACTCATCACTGTATCTCTTGTCAGTGCAGCCGAAGATAATGTCATCCACATAGATTTGGCATACAAATAGTTCACCATCATACGTCTTCATGATGAGTGTGGGATCTAGGGAACCAGGTTTGAAGCCTTTGATCTTCAGGAAGTCTTTGAGTGTGTCATACCAAGCTCGAGTTGCTTGTTTGAGGCCATACAGTGCCTTATTGAGCTTGTATACCATGTCAGAACGCTTTGGGTCTTCAAAACCAGGTGGTTGAGCAACATACACTTCTTCAATTTTGCCATTGAGAAAGGCACTTTTGACATCCATTTGATACAGAAGAATGTTGTTGTGGTTGGCATAGGCTAGCAGTATGCGAATGGCTTCAAGCCTAGCCACATGAACGAAGGTTTCATCGAAGTCAATCCCTTCAACTTGTGTGTAACCTTGAGCAACAAGACGAGCCTTGTTTCTGACAACTTGATCATGCTCATATTGTTTGTTGTGATAGATCCATTTGGTGCCTATGATATTGTGCTTGCGAGGATCGGGACACTTCACTAGCTCCCACACATTGTTCAGCTTGAACTGTTGAAGCTCTTCTTGCATAGCTTGAATCCATTCAGGTTCCATGAAGTCTTCATCAACTTTCTTGGGTTCAGATATAGAGACAAATGCAAAATCCCCACAGAAATTTGCTAGCCGTGTTGCTCTTGAACGAGTGAGTGGACCAGGTGCATTGATGCTATCAATTATCTTCTCAATCTATACTTCATTTGCAACACGAGGATGAACTGGGCGAAGATTTTGTTCTTGCTGATCATTGTTTTTATCTTCAGCATTGGCTTTAGGATAAGCAGTGTCTTCAGGCTGATTAGGTGCAGAAAGATGATTTCCTCTTCAGCCTATGCTTCTGAAGGTATGATTTCTCCAGTACCCATAAGCTTGATGGATTCACTTGGTGTAGCTTCATCTAGCACATTTGGCAGGTGCTCTCTTTGCGAGCCGTTAATCTCATCAAACCGCACATCCACAGTTTCAACCACTTTATAGTGAAAGGGGTTGAAGACTCTGTAGGGGTGCGAATCCTTTCCGTGGCCAAGCATAAAACCTTCATGTGCTTTCGGTGCAAATTTTGAAGTGTGATGTGGATCCTTGATCCAGCACCTAGCACCAAATACTCTGAAATAGCCGACATTTGGCTTCTTACCATTCAGGAGCTCATATGATGTCTTCTTTAGGAACTTGTGAAGATAAACACCGTTGATGACGTGGTATGCAGTATTAATAGCTTCGGGCTAGAACTTCCTTGGAGTCCTGTACTCATCGAGCATCGTCTATGCCATCTCAATGAAGGTTATGTTCTTGCGCTCCACGATGCCATTCTACTGAGGTGTGTATGGAGCTGAGAACTCATGTGTGATGCCCAATGTATCAAGATAAGTGTCGAGGCCGATGTTCTTGAATTCAGTGTCGTTGTCACTTCTGATGTGCTTGATCTTGATGCCATAATTAGTCATGGCATGATTGGCGAATCGTCTGAACACATCCTACACTTCAGTCTTGTAGAGAATGATGTGCACCCATGTATATCTTGAGTAATCATCAACTATGATGAAGCCATAGAGGCAAGCAGTGGTAGTGAGAGTAGAGTAGTGAGTAGGGCCGAATAAGTCCATGTGAAGCAGCTCGAAGGGACGTGTCGTCATGATTGTCTTCGAGGGATGCTTGGCCCGAGTCATCTTTCCAGCTTCGCAGGCACCGCATAGATGATCCTTCTTGAACTTGACGCCCTCAATGCCTATGACATGCTTCTTCTTCGTGAGAGTGTGCAAGTTCCTCAAGCCAGCATGCCCTAGCCTCCGATGCCAGAGCTAGCACTCTGAAGCTTTTGCTAGAAGACATACAGCCAGTTGTGGTCCTGCACAGAAATCTACCATATACAGATCGTCCTTTCGATATCCTTCGAAGACTAGATATTTGTCAGATTCCATAAGCACAAGGCAACAATATTTTCCAAATATCACAATCATGTTCAGGTTACAAAGCATTGAGACAGACATTAAGTTGAAACCAAGGGATTCAACAAGCATGACTTTATCCATGTGCTGATCCCTTGAGATTGCAACTCTACCTAGGCCCAATACCTTGCTTTTACCAGTGTCAGCAAATATGATGTGACTTTTGTCTGACGGACGTAGGGTTGAATCCATAAGAAGACTTCGATCACCAGTCATGTGGTTAGTGCATCCACTATCCATAATCAACTCAGAAGCCTTCAGCGTCGTACCCTACAGTGCAGTTAGGGGGATAGGCTTCACCAAGAGAAGTGTGAAGCATAAACATTTGAAGAACAAGCATATTATCAAAGTTCAGATCCTTGTTAGGGTAGATAGGATGTTTGTCAAGATATCCTGGGAAGAAATACATAGTAAGACCATTTTTACAATTTATATTGTGTCCCAGAAGATGTTTTAGGTCCCCAGCATAAGCATCAGAAGCTTTTGATTTCTTGTTGGAGACCATTCCCGGCAAAAGAGAGTTAATTCTTCTTAACCATCCACATCTTCAGGGGTGGCTTAGAAGCAATGAGTCTAAGTGCAGCATCTGGGAATTTAGGCTTTGGAGCCCTAGCAAATAGCCTTGCAGGAGGTGAATAATACTCACAAGAATAAGCAGAATAGTTATTGGTCTTATGAACATAGCGATTTGATGAAACACGCTCATATTCATAAGTCTGAGTATGGTTTCCTTGCAAAACATTGGCGTTAGGGTGACTCTGATGAGTCCTCTGTCTGTATGAAGCCTTTGGTCTGGGGTTTGTCTTCTTCCCAGGTGGGGTCATGATGACATTCACAGGAAGCTTCTCAAGACAATTGGGCACCCAGATCTTCTTCACAGGTGGCCCATTCCTGTAATTAGTACCAATATACCTGGCAAACACTTCACCATTCTGATGCTTAAATAGTTTATAGTTTGCACCAAAGGATTCATCAATGATAATCAGGTTAGCACAAGTGAAGCCAGATAAGGTAGATGGATCCACTAAAGGTCCCTTTGTAGCAACCCAAGTGGTTGTGGGGTACTGCTCAGGCTTCCAGTATGAACCATCAACATTCATTTTCCTCTCGAACCCAACACCCTCTTTCCTAGGGTTTTGGTTCAGAATCTGTTTCTTGAGGACACCACAAAGAGTCTGATGCCCTTTGAGGCTTTTGTACATCCCTATTTCAAGCAATGTCTTCAACCTAGCATTCTCATCAGCAATAGTAGTGGTAACCTCAGAAGAGGGGTTACTTTCCACAACAACAGTTTAAGACATAGCAACAGTAGCAGCAATAGAACATTCGGCAATAGAGATAGCATTATCACGCTCAAGACATTTTAAACATGGTGGCTCAAAGTCTTCCTGAGCGGTACTGGTCTGTTGAGCGCGAAGTGACTCATTCTCCTTTTGAAGAACTTCATGAGACACTCTCAGGTTCTCAAGTTCTTGCTTCCTTTGAAGATAATCATAGGAAAGCTTCTCATGAGTAGCTGAGAGTGTTTCATGACGACTTTCAAGTTCCTCATACTTAACATGAAGATTTTTAATTTCTTCAATTAAGGACTAAGTTCGAGTCATTTCCACGTCCATTAGGTCATCAATTTTGTCTAGCAACTTTTGAATGTGTTCCATAGCATTTTGTTGTTTTGTTG
Source organism: Triticum aestivum (assembly GCF_018294505.1). Lineage (NCBI taxonomy): Eukaryota > Viridiplantae > Streptophyta > Magnoliopsida > Poales > Poaceae > Triticum > Triticum aestivum. The sequence continues at coordinate 473,504,510 of NC_057797.1, read as the reverse complement.
CAATTTTAGCAAGTGTTTTGTAGCTAGGTTTAGATTCACATTCAGAGTCATCTTCACTGGATGTTTGAAAGTAAGCATCGTGTGAGTTTCCCTTGGCACCACGTGCCATGAAGCCAGTAGGTAGGAGAAGAGTCATCCTCATCGTCAGCATCAGCGTTGGCGACGATGTGATTGTCTTCAGTGTTGAAGATGGACTTGGCGATATAGGCTGAAGCTAGAGCCAGGCTCGTATGCCTGAATCATACTCCTCCTCTGACTCCACCTCCGCCTCCTCAGAAGCAGACTCCTCCTTTGAATCCATCTCCTTGCCAACAAACGCACGAGCCTTGCTTGATGAACTCTTCTTGTATGATGAAGGCTTTGATAAAGACTTTGAGGATTTCTTCTTCTTCTTCTTCTTCTTCTTGTCATCATAATCATATTCTTTGCTCTTCTTCTTCTTCTTCTTGCTCTCATTCTCCCATTGAGGACACTCAGAGATGTAGTGACTAGGTTTCTTGCATTTGTGGAATGTTCTCTTCTTGTAGTCACGAGAGGAAGCTTCATCATTTCTTGAGCTGGATCTTGAAGACTTTCTGAAACCTTTGTTCTTGGAGAACTTCTGGAACTTCTTCATGAGCATAGCTAGCCCCCTTCCAATGTCTTCAGGATCTGCATAACTGCAGTTAGATTCTTCTTCAGATGAGGACACAACCTTTGCCTTCAAAGCCCCAGTTCGGCCATAGTTGGGGCCATAGATATCTCTCTTCTTAGATAACTGAAACTCATGTGTGTTGAGCCTCTCAAGTATGTCAGACGGGTCGAGAGTCTTGAAGTCAGGACGTTCTTGAATCATCAAGGCCAGAGTGTCGAATGAGCTGTCAAGTGATTTCAGGAGCTTCTTGACGATTTCGTGCTTGGTGATCTCAGTGGCGCCAAGTGCTCGAAGCTCATTTGTAATATCACTAAGGCAATCAAATGTGAGCTGGACATTCTCATTATCGTTTCTTTTTAAGCAGTTGAATAGGTTGTGAATAACATCAATCCTTGAATCTCTCTGAGTTGAGACGCCCTTGTTGACCTTGGAGAGCAAATCCCAGACTAGCTTCATAGTTTCCAGTGCACTCACATGGCTGTACTGTCCTTTGGTCAGATGACCACAGATGATGTTCTTGGCAGTCGAATCCAGTTGAATGAACCTCTTGACATCAACAGCGGTGACACCTTCACCGACCTTGGGAACGCCATTCCTGACGACATACCATAGGTCGACATCAATGGCTTCGAGATGCATGTGCATCTTGTTCTTCTAGTAGGGGTAATCAGTGACATCGAAGACAGGGCACGCAGCGGAGACCTTTATTATCCCTGCAGTCGACATAGCTAAAACTCTAGGTGGTTGAACCGAATCACACAGAACAAGGGAGCACCTTGCTCTGATACCAATTGAAAGTGCTACTTATCGACTAGAGGGGCGTGAATAGGCGATTTTTATGGAAGTCTTCAAACCATGAGGTCTTTGAAGACAAATGATAGAAATGAACATATTGATATGCAGCGGAAGGTAGACTATACTAGACAAGCCATAGTCAAGTATGCAATAAAGTGAAAGCATGAAGACTATCATCAGCTAGGTAGTATGGATCAGGATGGAAGATAGTATGAAGCCAAATAGTAAACAGTCTTCACTCAGTGAAGTCAATCAGATCATACATGCAAGCAATGACTTCACGGAGACAAACTGTAAACTAAAGGGAAGTGAAGACTTCCAAACCTTCATAGACTTCATTCACCAACGATCGACAATGACTCTTGGATGCTCAGAACGCGACGCCTAACCGGCTAGAGGATTCACAGTCCTCAAGTGTAACAAGTCTTTAGGTCAGGCAGACAGAAAGACTTCAATGATGCCTAACACTCTTTGGCTCTGGGTGTTTAGGGCTTTGTCCTCGCAAGGATCTCTCTCTCAAATGCTTCAGAGGTGGGTTGCTCTCAAATGACAAAAGTCGTGCACTAACTCTGAGCAGCCACCAATTTATGGTATAGGGGGTGGGCTATTTATAGCCAGGAGGCAACCCAACCTGATTTGTCTGAAATGACCCTGGGTCACTAAGGAACCGACACGTGTCCAATGATCATATTTCAAACACACGCGACAGCTTGACTTGGGCTACAAGTAAAGCTGACTCATCCGTCTTTGGATAAGATTTGCTCTCATTGTCTTCGCTCGAAGACATAGGATTTTGTTGAGCATCACTTCAGTCACTCTGACTTTGTTCACTTGGACCCCACTTAACAGTACAGTGGTTCCTATGACTCAACAAAGAAGAAAAGGAAACTACGAAACAACTATGTCTTCACACTCCATAGTCTTCATATGAATGTCTTCTCATGTCATAATCTTCATCGTGAATGTCTTCACAAACCATCATTGTCTTCAATGTCTTCACACATTTTTAGGGGTCATCTCTGGTAGGTAAACCAAATCAATAAGGGACTACTACCTGTGTTATCCTGCAATTCTCACAAACACATTAGTCCCACAACCAAGTTTGTCATCAATACTCCAAAACCAACTAGGGGTGGCACTAGATGCACTTGCAGGGAGGCACTTTTATGGAAATTACTTTAGGAGAAGCTACTAAACTCATAGATAATATTATGGTTAATTATTCTCAATGGCATACTAAAAGATCTTCCACTAGTAAAAAAGTGCATGTAATTGAAGAAATAAATGTTTTGAGTGGAAAGATGGATGAGCTTATGAAATTATTTGCTATTCATCCTAATGATATGCCTTTGTATACTTTGATTGAAAACAATAATGAATCTATGGATGTGAATTTTGTTGGTGGGAACAACTTTGGTAATAACACATATAGAGGTAATTTTAATCCTAGGCCGTTTCCTAGTAATTCCTCCAATAATTATGGTAATTCCTAGAACAATTCGTATGTAAATTATAATAAGATGCCCTCTGAATTTGATAATAGTGTTCAAGAATTTATTAGTTCGCAAAAGAATTTCAATGCTTTGATTGAAGAAAAATTGCTTAAGATTGATGATTTGGTTAGGAACGTGGATAGAATTTCTCTTAATGTTGATTCTTTGAAACACATATCTATTCCACCTAAGCATGATATCAATGAGTCTCTCAAAGCCATGAGAATTTCCATTGATGAATGCAGCTAAAGAACCGCTAAGATGCGTGCTAAGAAAGATTAGTTTATAAAAGTGTTGTTCTTCTAGTTTCCGTGAAAATAATGATGAAGATCTAAAAGTGATTGATGTGACCCCTATTGAATATTTTTTTTCCAATGTAAATATGGATAAATATTGGACTAGAGATGAGTCAAATTTAGTTAGAAGGTGTCCCAATGATTCGGAGTTTTTAGATCTTGATGCAAAAAATGATAAAAGTGGGACTGAGGAGGTCAAAACTTTAGATAGCAATGAACCCACTATTTTGGATGTCAAGGACTTTAATTATGATAATTGCTATTTGATAGATTGTATTTCCTTGTTGCAATCCATTTTGAACTCTCCTCATGCTTATAATCAGAACAAAGCTTTTACTTAACACATCGTTGATGCCATGATGCAAACGTATGAAGAAAAGCTTAATTTGGAAGTTTCTATTCCTAGAAAACTTTATGATGAGTGGGAACCTACTATTAAGATTAATATTAAAGATTATGAATGCTATGCTTTGTGTGATTTGGGTACTAGTGTTTCCACGATTCTGAAAACTTTATGTGATGTGTTAGGTTTCGTGAATTTGATGATTATTGTTACTAAAATTTGCATCTTGCGGATTCCACTATTAAGAAACCTATGGGAAGTATTCGTGATGTTCTTATTGTTGCAAATAGGAATTATGTGCCCGTAGATTTCATTGTTCTTGATATAGATTGCAATCCTACATGTCCTATTATTCTTGGTAGACCATTCCTTAGAACGATTGGTGCAATTATTGATATGAAAGAAGGAAACATTAGATTTCAACTCCCGTTAAGGAAAGGCATAGAACACTTTCCAAGAAAGAAAATTAAACTGCCTTACGAATCTATTATGAGAGCCGCTTATGGATTGCATGCCAAAGACGATTATACCTAGATCTATTTGTGTTTTTGTGCCTAGCTAGGGGCGTTAAACAATAGCGCTTGTTGGGAGGTAACCCAATTTTATTTTTGTTCTTGATTTTTAGTCCTATTTTGCTTTGAATAAACCATCTAGCCTCTTGTTAGATGTGGTTTTGTGTTTTAATTAGTGTTTGTGCCAAGTAAGACCTTTGGGATAGCTTACGATGATAGTTGATTCGATCCTGCTGTAAAACAGAAACTTTTGTGCCCAGGAGATTAGTTTTATTTTTTACAAAAGCGGGATATAATACTGATTATTTTTGTAGAGTATTAATAAACAAATTTTCTAGGACTTCCTAATTTCTCAGGATTTTTGGAGTTACGTAAGTATTCGAAATATTCAGATTTCCACACACTGTTCTGTTTTTGACAGATTCTGTTTTTCGCGTGTTGTTTGCTTATTTTGATGCATCTATGGCTAGTATCAGGGGGGTATGTGTAATGCCCCGAATCGGATGCGCCAGGTGTCTTCCAATTATTCGCTATCGTTGCCATGTCATTTGCTTGCGTGTTGCATCTTGCCATGTCATCGTGTGCATTGCTTCATCATGTTTTTCAGAACTTGCATCTGTCCCGGTCTCTCAGCTTTGTCTGTTGTCCGTTTTGACTTCCAACTCTCTCTCATGCACCCGTTGCACCTCTCAGATCTTGTTTCGTGAGTGGGAGAAAAACGTTCTCGGAATGGGCCGAGATTTGTCGAGTGGCCTTGGTATATCACCGGTAGACCGCCTGTCAAATTTTGTTCCATTTGGAGGTCGTTTGATGCCCCAACGGTTAACCGTGTAACTGTGAAACCCTTTCTCTTTGCAGCCCAACATCCCCTCCACAACAGCCCACTAGCCCATCTAAACCCCCTCCATGCTCTCCGTCGTTGGATAACGATCGTGTGGGCGAAAACCATACCTCATTTGGACTCTCCTAGCCCCCTCTACCTATATAAACACCTCCCCCTCCATTTTTTCACGGATGAAACCCTAGTCTACCACCTCCCCACGCCAACGGACATGTCCGCCGACGGCCGGACATGTCCACCGCCAGCCTCCACGTCGTCGGCCAATCCCTGTGCGCCACCTCAGCTCCAGCCGGCGCCCCAGCCAACCAGGCGTCGCCATGTGTCGACGTCGTCCTCCCCCACCGCCGCGGCCCGCGGAGCCCACGTGAGGCCTGCCCAGGCCCGAGGCACCCCCGCCGCCACTTAGATCCATGCTCCACCCGCGCTTGCGCCGCCGTGAAAACCCACAAGTATAGGGGATCACAACAGTTTTTGAGGGTAGAGTATTCAAGCCAAATTTATTGATTCGACACAAGGGAAGCCAAAGAATATTCTCAAGTATTAGCAGTTGAGTTGTCAATTCAACCACACCTGGAAACTTAATATCTGAAGCAAAGTATTTAGTAGCAAAGTAATATGATAGTAGTGGTAACGATTGCAAAAATAACATTTTTGGTTTTATAGTGATTGTAACAGTAGCAACGGAAAAGTAAATAAGCGAAGAACAATATATGAAAAGCTCGTAGGCAATGGATCAGTGATGGATGATTATGTCGGATGCGATTCCTCATGCAATAGTGATAACATAGGGTGACACAAAACTAGCTCCAGTTCATCAATATAATGTAGGCATGTATTCCGAATATAGTCATACGTGCTTATGGAAAAGAACTTGCATGACATCTTTTGTCCTACCCTCCCGTGGCAGCGGGGTCCTATTGGAAACTAAGGGATATTAAGGCCTCCTTTTAATAGAGTACCGGACCAAAGCATTAACACATAGTGAATACATGAACTCCTCAAACTACGGTCATCACCGGTAAGTATCTCGATTATTGTCACTTCGGGGTTAACGGATCATAACACATAATAGGTGACTATAGACTTGCAACATAGGATCAAGAACTCACATATATTCATGAAAACATAATAGGTTCAGATCTGAAATCATGGCACTCAGGCCCTAGTGACAAGCATTAAGCATAGCAAAGTCATAGCAACATCAATCTCAGAACATAGTGGATACTAGGGATCGAACCCTAACAAAACTAACTCGATTACATGATAAATCTCATCCAACCCATCACCGTCCAGCAAGCCTACGATGGAATTACTCAAGCACGGCGGTGAGCATCATTAAATTGGTGATGGAGGAAGGTTGATGATGATGATGGCGATGGATTCCCCTCTCCAAAGCCCCGAACGGACTCCAAATCAGCCCTCCCGAGAGAGATTAGGGCTTGGCGGCGGCTCCGTATCATAAAACGTGATGAATCCATCTCTTTGATTTTTTTCTCCCCGAACACGAGTATATATAGTTGGAGTTGAGGTCGGAGGAGCACCAGGGGGGCCACGAGGCAGGGGGCGCGCCCAGGGGGGTAGGCTCGCCCCCCACCCTCGTGGATAGGGTGTGGGCCCCCTGGCCTTGATTCTTTCGCCAATGTTTTTTATATATTCCAAAAATAATCTCCGTTGATTTTCAAGTCATTCCAAGAACTTCCATTTCTGCACAAAAATAACACCATGGCAGTTCTGCTGAAAACAACGTCAGTCCAGGTTAGTTCCATTCAAATCATGCAAGTTAGAGTCTAAGGACAAAAGTGTTTGGAAAAGTAGATACTTTGGAGACATATCACGCTGCCACGGGTCCTCGCCCGCGTCGCCCAGCGCCGCCACCCGCCTCCAGCTCCGCCGCCACCGCGTGCAGCGCCGCCGTCTACCGCCTTCGCTCGCCGGAGCGCGCAGCCGCCGCCACCACCGACTCCTCGCCGCCCGCGTCGTCGCTTCCCCGCTACCGCTCGTCACTGGAGATGGCCGGATCTGGCCACCCCCATGCCAGATCTGGGCTCCCCGCGCCTCCTCCGACCCTCCTGCGCCCCGAGCTCGCCGGAGCGGCGCCGGGATCCATCGCCGTCGTCCCGGTCACGGCCGGGTGCGGCCTTACCCGCTTGTCCACTCTTGGGCCCCGCCTCGGCCCAGAGCACCGCCGGCCTAGCTCCATCCCCGCGCGGCCCGCCTGCCTCCTCTTCCTTCTTTGGGCTGAGCCCACGAGGTGAGAGCCCGCTGTTCCCCGCCCTGAGTGTTGTTTAACTAAACCGCGATCACCTATTTTTTTCGAATATGGCTAAGTCCCTGAAGAATCATAACATATGTGCATTTTGTGATGGCTACAACTTTGTGCATTTTCTTCGTTTTGAGTGAATGATATGTTAAAATGTTCATCCCAGAGTGATCTTCATGATGGTATGGTTTGCATGCATGTTACGGTGCATTATGCCATGTTAATCCCTGTTGCGAGAGTGCTATATAATGTTAACTGCTGAAACTTCTCATAACTTGTTGTTTTGTCTTTTTTGTTGCATTTTGTGTGTGCATCTTTTGTGCATCATGTCTACATGTTTTAGGAGCATCTTCATGCCATCTTTACAGTGGTGCAATCTGTTTATTTTTAGGAGCCTTGTGGTGACTAGTACAAGCTTGTGAAGTGTGCTACCTAATATTGTTGATTTTTGAGACTTTGTGAATTTTTCTAAGTCTGTAACTGTTACATTGTGATGCCTTGTAAACTTGAAGCTACCATCTATTACATGCATATTTTGATGAACTTCAGTAAGGGTGTTTTGATGTCCATGTTGTGCTCTATCAATCAACGCCTTTTGATGCCTAATACATATCATGTAGCATATGTTTTTATTGCCATGAACATGCCTATATGATGTTCCAGTTTTCTGTGAACTTCATGATGCCATGTTGTGAGCTTGTTTTTGATTGATATATGCCTCTTTTGGTGATGCTCCATTTACATGATTTGCGGTATGCTATGAGTACTTTGTCCACATGCCAAGTGTGTTAATTTTGGACTTCATATGACCTCTGTTTCAAGCTTGCAAACATGCTATGCTGATGTTGCTGTTTTACACTTGCTAAAACAGTTATAACATTCAAACTTGTCTTGATGGTTCCCACTAGTCCTTGAGTAATATGTATATGATTCCTTGATGTTATTTGCTCCTTGTTATGTTTACTTTGATGCCATGCCCTTGGTTGCTATTATAACTTGCTATAGCTTGTCCGTTGCTTGCTCTCAAGTTGCCATCATGCTAAATCTGTCATCCTGTTAACAGCATGTTCCATTTTGCAAAGCATCTTAGTAATTGCTCCATGCTTCATATGAACTTGTGCCCATGGACTAAGTTGAAGTATATCATGTCTACTACATGTCCATGTCTTTTGCATGCTTATTAAAGTTGCTATGTTTGATGTTATGTGTCTCCAAAGTCAGCATCATAATGTTATGTTTTGCATTCCCAGATTTCTTCAGTCTGAGAATCATGTTATATCTTGTTGCATCTTGTCCTGTTGATTGCCATTGATCTATGGGTCATATGGAGATGCTTAGTAATAATGTTTTGCCATGTTTAACATGTACTTTAATGCCATGTTTTTTCTTGTTATGTTCTTGCACTATATCATCATTGTTTCATGCCTCCAACATGTCAATATGTTATTCCTGCTCACATGTATGCCCTGTTTTCCACCAAGTCATAATCTGTGTTATTCAGTTGCTTTTTGCATTGATCATCTTGGATTAATATTGATGCCTATGAACCTGAACCTTAAATGTTATTTGAAGCATGTTATCTGTACTTTGAGTGCATATCAAGTTTGTGCTCATATGATTCCTGTAGCATGTTGTTTCCTTGATTGTAAAGTGCTTAGTTGCTGTTTGGGGCAGATTGTGTTTGAACCTTGTATTGAGTGTATGTGTTGAACAGTTGCTCCGTTTTGAGCATGCTCGATATGAAACTTGCTTAGTTTTGCATGTAGTTTCATGTTACCTTGTTGCATCCATGTTTTGGAGTGCTGGTGATGTTGTTTTGGTTGCATTTGCATCAATGCCATGTTTAACTTGTTTTGCTCATATCTTCTAGGCCGTAGCTCCAATTAAACGAACTTTATAGGTAACTTGACTAGAAAATCGTGTAGATCATCTTGATGCACTTTAACTTGATGTTTAACAAATTCAACACTGTGTTCTAATCAGATCTGGACCAATTTCGAAATTTGCATATGAGGACTTACCGGAATTGTTATATGTTGTTTCCGGCCTCATTTAAATTTGCTTTGAGGTGTGGCTCTTGTATGCATCATCTCTTGCCATGAGTAGCATCATGTAGCCTTGTCATGCATCATACTTGGTTGAGCATTATGTCATGTTTATGTGTTGTGTATTTACCATGTTGTTTGCTTCTTTCCGGTTGTGCTCATTCTCGATAGTTCCTGTTTTGTTGCGATTGTGAGGATTCGTTCGTCTATGTGGCTTCATCTTCTTGATGGACTTGTTCTTCTTCCTAGAGGGATTTCAAGCAAGATGACCGTCACCTTGGATCTCACTACTATCTTTGCTATGCTAGTTGTCTCGATGCTATCGCTATGTCGTGCTACCTACCACTTGTTTATCAAGCCTCCTAGTTTCCATGATAACCTCTAACCTTTTTACCCTTCCCAGCAAACCGTTGTTTGGCTATGTTACCGCTTTGCTCAACACCTCTTATAGTGTTGCTAGTTGCAGGTGCAGTTGCAGGTTGTTCCATGTTGGAACATGGATATGTTGGGATATCACAATATCTCTTATTTAATTAATTCATCTATACACTTGATAAAGGGTGGAAGGATCAGCCTTATGCCTGGTGTTTTGTTCCACTCTTTCCGCCCTAGTTTCCGTCATACCGATGTTATGTTCCTTGATTTTGCGTCCCTAACACGATGAGGGGTATGGGACCCTCTTGACAGTTCACTTTGAATAAAACTCTTCCAGCAAGGCCCAAACCTTGGTTTTACCATTTGCCTAATCACAACTAAAACTTGCATAGGGACCGGCTAGCACCCTTGTACTCTTAATCGACCCCCTGGGCCAGTGCTCCTCATGAGTGTTGGTCCAAACCGGGTAGAATGCGGGGCTGCCTCGGGGAAACCCGGGGTATTTGGTATATGCCTGTAGGCTGACCCATCCGGTGTACCCTGAGAATGAGATCGCGCAACTCCTATCTGGCTAGGTCGGTGCATCCGGAGGTCTTACTGGACTTGTTTTACCATTGTCGAAATGTCTTGTGCACCGGGATTCCGAGTCTGATCGGAGGGTCCCGCGATGGAGGATTGTCCTCGCGGATCGTGAGCTTGTCATGGGCTAAGTTGGGACACCCCTGCAGGGTTTAAACTTTCGAGAGCCGTGCCCGTAGTTATGTGGCAGATGGGAATTTGTTAATATCCGGTTGTAGACGACTTGAAGTAAACTCTTTTAAAATACACCAACCGTGTTGCATAACCATGATGGTCTCTTTTCAAGGAAGTTCGAGAAGAGAACACAGTTGGGTTATGTTTGATCATAAGTAGTTCAGGATCACTTATTGATTGTTACTAGTTTGCGACTATTGCATAGCTTCTCATCTTACTCTTGTATTCGTAAGTTAGCCACCATACATTGCTTAGTCACTGCTGCAACCTCACCACTTTAGCCCCTTCCTTACCCATTAAGCTTTGCTAGTCTTGATATCCATGGTAATGGGATTACTGAGTCCTCGTGACTCACAGATTACTACACAACAGTTGCAGGTATAGGTAATGCGATGACCATGACGTGAGAGCGATGTTTAATGTTTTGGAGTTCTTGTTCCGCTTCTTCTTCGTTTGAGGGATAGGTTCCTGGTCGGCAGCCTGGGCTAGCAGGGTGGATGTCGTTTGAGCTTCTGTTTGTGATTCATCTGTAGCCGGATGTTGATTATGTATGTTGTATTCTTGAGGCATTTGTATGCCTTGTATGTATCCCCATCTATTATGTAATGTCGATGTAATGATATCCACCTTGCAAAAGTGTGTCAATATGCGGTTCTATCCTTGGTGGGACCTTCGAGTCTCTTTAGGATAGTATCGCATATTGGGCGTGATAGTATGAACCATGGAAAAGTTGGAACACAGTAGATATTACACCAATATAAACAAAGAATGAGTTCACAACAGTACCAAAAGTGGTGATTTATTTTGTTATACTAACGGAGCTTACGAGATTTTCTGTTGGAGTTTTGTGTTGTGAAGTTTTCAAGTTTTGGGTAAGGATTTGATGAACTTTGGAATAAGGAGTGGCGAGAGCCTAAGCTTGGGGATGCCCAAGGCACCCCAAGGTAATATTCAAGGATGTCAAAAATCCTAAGCTTGGGGATGCCCCGGGAAGGCATCCCCTCTTTCGTCTTCGCCTATCGTTAGCTTTACTTGAGGCTATATTTTTATTCACCACCTGATATGTGTTTTTCTTGGAGCGTCTTGTATGATTTGAGTCTTTGCTTGTTAGTTTGCCACAATCATCCTTGTTGTACACACCTTTTGAGAGAGACACGCATGAATCATGATTTATTGGAATGCTCTATGTGCTTTACTTATATCTATTGAGCTAGGCAAAATTTGCTCTAGTGCTTCACTTATACCTTTTTAGAGCACGGTGGTGGTTCTATTTTATAGAAATTGATGAACTCTCGTAATTCACTTATATTATTTTGAGAGTCTCTAAACAACATGGTAATTTGCTTTGGTTATAAAATTAGTCCTAATATGATAGGCATCCAAGAGGGATATAATAAAAACTTTCATATAAAGTGCATTGAATACTATGAGAAGTTTGATTCCTTATGATTATTTTGAGATATGAAGATGGTGATATTAGAGTCAGGCTAGTAAGTAGTTGTGAATTTGAGAAATACTTGTGTTAAAGTTTGTGAGTCTCGTAGCATGCACGTATGGTGAACCGTTATGTGATGAAGTCGGAGCATGATTTATTTTTTTATTGTCTTCCTTATGAGTGGCGGTCGGGGACGAGCGATGGTCTTTTCCTACCAATCTATCCCCCTAGGAGCATGTGCGTAGTACTTTGTTTCAATGACTAATAGATTTTTGCAATAAGTATGTGAGTTCTTTATGACTAATGTTGAGTCCATGGATTATACGCACTCTCACATTTCCGCCATTGCTAGCCTCTCTAGTACCGCACAACTTTCGCCGGTACCATAAACCCACCACATATCCTTCCTCAAAATAGCCACCATACCTACCTATTATGGCATTTTCATAGCCATTCCGAGATATATTGCCATGCAACTTTCCACCGTTCCGTTTATTATGACACGCTCCATCATTGTCATATTGCTTTGCATGCTCATGTAGTTGACATTGTATTTGTGGCAAAGCCACCGCTCATCATTTTTTATACATGTCGTTCTTGATTCATTGCACATCTCAGTACACCGCCGAAGGCATTCACATAGAGTCATATTTTGTTCTAAGCATCGAGTTGTAATTCTTGAGTTGTAAATAAATAAAAGTGTGATGATCTTCATTATTAGAGCATTGTCCCATGTGAGGAAAGGATGATGGAGACCATGATTCCCCCACAAGTCGGGATGGGACTCCGGACGAAAAATAAAAATTAATAAATAAAGAGGCCAAAAAAATGAGAGAAGGCCCAAATAAAAAAGAGAAAAAGAGAGAAGGGACAATGTTACTATCCTTTTAACACACTTGTGCTTCAAAGTAGCACCATGATCTTCATGATAGAGAGTCTCCTATGATATCACTTTCATATACTAGTGGAAAAAAATTCATTTTAGAATTTGGCTTGTATATTCCAATGATGGGCTTCCTCAAATTGCCCTAGGTCTTCGTGAGCAAGCAAGTTGGATGCACACCCACTTAGTTTCTTTTTGAGCTTTCATAAACTTATAGCTCTAGTGCATCTGTTGCATGGCAATCCCTACCCACTCACATTGATATCTATTAATGGGCATATCCATATCCCGTTGATACGCCTAGTTGATGTGAGACTATCTCCTTCTTTTTGTCTTCTCCACAACCACCGTCTATTCCACCTATAGTGCTATGTCCATGGCTCACGCTCATGTATTTCGTGAAAGTTGAAAAAGTTTGAGAACATCAAAAGTATGAAACAATTGCTTGGCTTGCATCGGGGTTGTGAGTGATTTAAATATTTTGTGTGATGAAGATGAAGCATAGCCAGACTATATGATTTTGTAGGGATAAGCTTTCTTTGGCCATGTTATTTTGAGAAGACATAATTATTTTGTTAGTATGCTTGAAGTATTATTGTTTTTATGTCAATATTAAACTTTTGTTTTGAATCTTACGGAACTGAACATTCATGCCACAATAAAGAGAATTACATGGATAAATATGTTAGGTAGGATTCCACATAAAAAAAATCTATTTTTATGATTTACCTACTCGAGGACGAGCAGGAATTAAGCTTGGGGATGCTTGATACGTCTCCATCGTATCTATAATTTTTGTTGTTCCATGCTATTATATTATCGGTTTTGGATGTTTTATATGCATTAATATGTTATTTTATATGATTTTTGGGACTAACCTATTAACCTAGAGCCCAGTGCCAGTTTATGTTTTTTCCTTGTTTTAGATTTTCGTAGAAAAGGAATAGCAAACGGAATAAAACTTTCGCGATGATTTTTCTTGGACCAGAAGGCACCCAGGAGACTTGGAGTGCAGTCAGAGGAGCCTCGAGGCGGCCATAAGGGTGGAGGGCACGCCCAGGGGGGTGGGGCGCGCCCCCCGACCTTGTGGGCCCCTCGTAGCTCTTCTGACCTAATTCTTCCTCCTATATATACTCTTATACCCCAAAATCATCCAGGGGAGCCACGAAACCACTTTTCCACCGCCGCAACCACTACAAAAAAATACACTTCCGTGATGATACGTGTTTGTCACAGTAGGTCACGTTTTCTGTCATGCATGTACATCCATGACAATTTTATGACAGAATCAAGATAGTCATACCTGTGTTGTCGTAGAAGTGTTCCATGACAATACCAAAATTATCATCATGGAAGTGTCCACTTCCATGATGATAAATGGCGCGTCATGGAAGTGCTTTTGTCAAGGGTGACCGACACGTGGCATCCACCGTAACGGGTCGCCGTTAAGCTATCGTGTCTGGTTTTGGATCCGATAACCCGCTAACATGCCGGACCAATGAAGATTTTCCATGTGTAAAATTCTCATTGGCAGGAGGAAACACGTGTTGGCTCACCGTTGGGACAGATGTCATACATTCATTGGACAAGAGGCTCATATGATACGTTGACACGTGGCACGGCCCAACGGAGGCCCATTCCGGTGAAAAGGCCGGCCCATTTGACTTGGTCAAAATGTAACGGATCGGCCCACGGAAAGCCTGTTAACGGCATGTTCGTATATAGCCCTTTTACGGCCCGCTAACTCACGGCCAGTTACGGCCTATCGGAATTAAGCCTAGTAGCTTCATCTGGGCCATCCAATATGATTCCAGCCCGTTGTAACTTCCGGCCCATGTATGGCCCATGATGACTTTTGGCCCATACGAGGCCATTTGTAACTCTTGGGCCATTAACGGCCCGTGGTGAATCTGGCCCGCAATGAACAGTGTACCGCTTTACACCCATTAACGACCCATTATTCCATTGGGCCGTTTCCAACCCGTGTTATCTTTTGGCCTTCTCAGGGCCCATTTATTCATGGGCCCATTTCCAGCATTCGGTTACTTATGGCCCGTTACTGGCCTTTTCTGCTTGTGGGCCAAATTCAACATGTGGTTACAATCGGCCTGTTTGCGGCCTGTTATTCCGTTGGGTCGTTTTCATAGTGTCATAAAATACGGCTGATTAACGACGACCCGTTATTGTCGACCCATGAACGGACGATTCCAAATCTATCCCGTTTACGGCCCATGATGCGGTCTGT